>NC_091435.1:117371960-117549350 GCF_964237555.1 Oryctolagus cuniculus
TACACTGAAGAAAATGTGCCCGCTGAGATTCTAAAGCCTATGGAAAACATTTCTATTTTTAAATACAAAAGTATTCCAATCAGTATGATAGTGAATAAAAAAAGTTAGACACATCTGTAATGCATGAATTGATAATTATTACCTATTAAGTTTTAAAAAACAGAGATAGACTAATTACTGAATTTATGAATAATTTTAGCTACTTTAATAAGAGCCACAATTTTGACATATGATTATTTCAATGTTGTCATTGTTATTTTCTATTTCTAAGATAGAAACTGGAAATCATTATACTCAGTGAAATAAGCCAGTCCCCAAAAGACAGATATCATGTTTTCCATGCTCTGCAGTAACCAATAGAGTACAAACATGCAATGTAAATGAACAAAACTGACATTTTGAGATCTGATGACAGCTTATAGCCTTTGTCTCCACTGTTGAGGAACAGTGCTGTTACTTCTCACTATTTTTTGAACTCTTATTGGATGACTAAGCTTATGGTTATAAGAAAACTGGAAGGATGTCATTGTAAAAATTAAAAGAAAGAATAAGAAAGGAAGGAGGAGGGACAATGGGAGCATGGATGTAAGTGAAGGTAGAGTAGGAAGTATGACTATGCTTCTAGCTCTGTACACATGAAATACATACAATTTGTTCACCTTATATAAATTAAAAATATGTAAAAAAGAAAATAAAATTCACTTCTTCCTTTCTCTGCTTCCTTTGACATAGCAGTCACCAGTAATATAAAAAAACCTGGCAATATCTCTTAATCTTTCCAGTTCATTGCATCTCAATACCCTTGCCTTGATGCAGACTATGTTGGTTATCTTCTGCCATGCAAATACTTTTAAATAAATTATATCTTGTTCCATTGACACCAGGCTGTCATTGCATCTTGAAAATAGCTTCTGAAGTTATTCTCTTAAGAAGAGAAAAAATAATTTTACTCTATTATCTATAAATCTCTTTTGTTAATGCAAACCATAGAATATATAAACCATTTCCATTTTCACTTTCACCATCTGAACCAACTTATTCCTCAACTTTGTTTTACATCATGAGTTCCCACAGACACGTCTATGTTCTTACCCCACTAACTGTCTTATTATCCTGGAGCTTTCAGTGTGCTGTGATCTTTATACATCCATTTTGCTATTTTGGCAAGAAGCAATATCTATGGTCTAATTGTTTGATTAGAAAAATTTGTATTCTTTCAACTAAGTTCATGTGTTTCCTTTACAATGAAGCCTTCACTAACATGATGAACAAACTTGGGGGCTTGTATGGACTACTGAAACTGTGATTCCACTCCGGAAATACTGAATCAAAAACTACATTAAAAATTCTTATGTGATTATTATGTGTATTAAAGTTTAAAAACACTGCTGTAGAATATATATATATATATATAAATGTGTTTGTGTATATGTATAATCTTCCAACCCCCCTTTTTTATGCACACAGCTCAAATAAAACTTAATAACTGAAGAAAAATTCAAATTTGTGTTCTTTATGAATACATTCTACTATGAATACATTTGTATTAATATAAAGAGGACAGATTTGATGCATTCTATAGGTACAGTTCCAAAAGACAATCACACTTCCCTCACTCCCCTGAATACTTTTGTTGGAGCTGTGATGCATGATTGGATAAACATTAAGTCATGTGATAGGAACCACTCTTTTGTCTAAATACTGCAGAGGATTTCATAAAAGCTCAAGCAGTTCTTCCTTAGTGCCTGGAGAATCAACAGCAAGATCTATTGGAAGAGGATATGGGAATAGAGATTCAGAATAATTGCTTATTTTATTCAATAGAGCAATATCCCTCAATAGATGAACAGAAGAACTCACTTTAAACAATATTCTTAAAAGATCAAGGAAACATATCCATGTACAGTGTAGGTTAGAACGTAAAAGGTAATTAGTAGAGGTACTCTGAATAACCTCTGAAAAATATCAGTAGCCGTTTAATGCTGTCCTCTCTGTTGTTAACCTTTAGTAAATGGATACTTAGCACTGTTGGATGTTTAGTTATTGCTGAAAGGATTAAGTGTTGAATATATTTGTTCTCCAAGTAGGGGTTGAAATAGAAAATTATTAAACTGAAATTCTTCTATGTGTGTAGCATGAATGTATTCTAGGTAAAAGACATTTCTTTTGATTTTGGCTTTTATTTAAGTGGTCTTTATCAGCTAAAAATATAAAGCTGAAAAATGTCCTGCAATAATTTCCTTATATTGAAAATATGATAGAATTAAAATTGGTTGAGATACAGTGAATCTGCCAAAAAAAGTGAAACAGCTGTGAAGATGCCAACAGAATTGAGTATTCCATCTCTACATGTTTCTAAATATGGCAATTAATGGGCACTTATGGATGTGGAATGACACTGAGGGCAATCCAACCATAAGGCCAAGCTGAGGCACCTTCATTGTGGACTTTCTCTGGCATAAGTCATGTCTTAATGAATGCATGTCTAATCACAGACTGCATGGACAGATGGGGGAAAAAGCATAAGTCATAAAACCTGATGTCCATCTACAAAACAATAAATCTAACATGTGGTTTAATCAATTAACTGAAAATAGGCAGATAATGCTTCACACTGTGTTTGGAAATGGTGTATTGAATTTTCTCTATAATAATGAAGATTCTAAACTAAAAATTCAAGGTAAACAAATACATTAATTAATGTATTTTTCTCTTCAAAAGTTCCTCATCAGTGTACAATTCTTTCTTTATTCTTTTTATTTTAAAGGTAGGCCAATTCAAGTTATTGAAATTCACCTGTCATTAGACACATTTTGATGATTCTTTGGAAACACATAATGCATTAAACTTCAGAGATCCACCTCATGTTTGATTTGGAAAGCTGACTTACAAATTTCTCTTTCAAAGACAAAAATGTTGATGAAAACTTTTAAATAATATAATCAGACCACTTTATTTACCTGGCCAACAAATACTCAATAGAACAAATGAGTTTTAGAATAATGCAAGACAGTGCGTTCCAAGTCACAATTACATCAAATAAGAATGCACATTTATTAATTGATATATTAAATAAAAATAATTGAACTTTACACACCAAGCAGTATGCCAGATTTTTCACATTTACATTCCTCAGAAATTGAAAACTGGGGCCAGAACTGTGGCATAGCAGGTAAAGCTGCCATCTTCAGTGCCTGCATCCCATATGGGCGCAGGTTCGAGATATGGCTGCCCCACTTCCGATCCAGCTCTCTGTTATGGCCTGGGAGAGCAGTAGAAGATGGCCCAAGATCTTGGGCCCCTGCACTCACATGGGAAGACCCGGAGGAAGCTCCCAGCTCCTGGCTTCATATCAGCATAGCTCTGGCCATTGCAGCCAATTGGGGGGTGAACTAGCAGATGGAGGACCTCTCTCTCTCTGCCTCTTTTTCTCTCTCTGTGTATCTCTGGCTTTCAGATAAATAAATAAATAATATTTAAAAAAAAAGAAATTGAAATCCATATTATGTTCAAGGGAGTTTCAACGCTATGCCAGAAAAAAGACATTCCTCCCACAATGAAGTTGTTTGTGTCATTGTTTCACTCAAGAGTCTAGTCTAGTTTGAACATTTTTCCATTTATAAAGTTGGTAGTCGTATATTTAAAGGAGTTAAAAGAATCCATTTGTATTTACTAACTAGATTTTATATAACAGTTTAAATAGAGAGTACCTCAAAATGTTCATGGGAAATAGAATTTAAGAATAGGCTTATATTGGGAATTTTTTTTGAAATCCATTTTTTCATAAAAGAAAAGCTCATAGGAAATGGATACTAGGAAAAATTATATATAAATTTCATTTTTGCATCTAAATTAACTTATACCTTAAATCCATTCATGAAATATTTGAAATGCCCTTTTATGGTGTATAAACCATTTTCCAAGATACATGATTATTCTCTCTCTATTTTCTGAACTGGAATCTGGCCTACCTCTTCTTCCCAAATAATTCCCATCAAATTCAAAAGAAACACATATTTTGTTAATTTTGGGTACTCAGAAAAATTAAGAAATAAATAACCTGCCTAATCTGAGTGAATGATAAATATGGAGGTGATAGTATTACCAAAACTTCAAATTTTATTTGCTTTTCTCCCCAAATATTAATATATCAGTGATCATAAGTTAAAGAATTATTTAAAATTTTATTGTTTATGTATTTAACTCTATACTGAAAATACTTTTCAAACTATAAGTGAGAGAGAGAATGGCAGAAAGAGAGAGAGAGAGAGAAAGGGTAGGGTTTCTTCCTTTGGTTTACTCTCCAAATGCCAGGCAAAAGTCAGGAGCTAGGAGATTAACCCAGGTCTTCCAAGTGGGTAGCAGGGACCCAATTTCTTCAGCCTTTATCTGATACCCTCAGGATAAGCATTAGCAGGAAACAAGAAATGGAAGTGGAACTGAGACTCAAGCTAAGAAATTGCTATATCGAATATGTACTTCCAGAGCAGCATCTTAGCCATTTTGCCACGTCCATCCCTACACACTATTAAATATTTGTATACTGTTTACTATTTGACTGAGTGTTTTAATGTAACATTCATACAAATACAGTGTAATTATAAGCAAATGTGAGGTCTGTAAAATAATTTTATCAGTATTCCCAGAAAACTAAGTAATATTCACAACCATATTTCAATAGCACAAAATCATTGAAATTGGTGATTAAAAAAGTGATGAACTGGCCAGCGCCACGGCTCACTAGGCTAATCCTCTGCCTTGCGGCGCTGGCACCCCGGGTTCTAGTCCTGGTCGGGGTGCCGGATTCTGTCCCGGTTGCTCCTCTTCCAGGCGAGCTCTCTGCTGTGGCCCTAGAGTCAGTGGAGGATGGCCCAAGTACCTGGGCCCTGCACTCCATGGGAGACCAGGAGAAGTACCTGGCTCCTTCCATCGGATCAGCGCGGTGCACCGGCCGCAGTGCGCCGGCCGCGGTGGCCATTGGAGGGTGAAGCAATGGCAAAGGAAGACCTTTCTGTCTGTCTCTCTCTCTCCCTGTCCACTCTGCCTGTCAAAAAAAAAAAAAAAAAAGTGATGAACTATAAACATTAATCTTGCAAATTCTCATTCAGCAATTTACTTGAAATTTACAAAGTCACAATTTATTTGAATATCTTTTTTCCCCCAAGTAAATAACATTGCATCCAATGTCTGGTACCAAATTCTGAAGCATATTATACATTATTGTGCAATTCAAAAGTTTATATTTCTTCCATTATGCAAATAAGCAAATGGTATTAGAATATAATCAAATTCCCTCAAGGTTAAATGACATATTTTGACATTTCCATTGCATAATTGTCTTAAAGTTATATTTCTACGGTTCCTTACAAAATTTAAGTATCCTGAAGCTACAAGTTTATTATTTATGTCAAGCAAAAATAAGTAGAAGATAAGAACGTGCTTGGAGACCTTAATAATAAGACATTAATAATTCTGTACCATAAAGCCAAATGGAAATAAGGCAGTTTAACGCTCACCTATATTCAGCGTGTGTTGGAAAGGCTCAAACAGTAAATAAAATAAGGTTTGCCTAAAATACCTTGTTCTCAAAAGATTAATACTGAAAACACTGGAAGGAGATTTATAGTTGTTTGTCATTGTCATTAGCAATCATTAAGATTGAATCTTATACGATTTATTAGAATTTCAAAGAATATGCATTCTGATCTAGACTAACAGGAAAAAGATCACAATGAGAGTAATTTAAGGACAGGTATTAGTGCATAGCTGGCTCCACTGCTGCCTGAGCCGTAAGCATCCTATATGAGGGCTGGTTTGAGTCTCGATGCTAATGTGCCACAGAATATGAGTGAAGTGATTGAGTCCTATAACCCACTTGGGAGTCCTGGACGGAGTTCCAGTCTCCTGATTTCAACCTGCTTAGCCCTGTAACTGCCTTGGTGAGAGTGGGAGGGAAATTATGTGGGGTAGTGGGGAGCCAATGTAATCCATAAACTGTACTTTGGAAATTTATATTTACTAAATAAAAAAGGAAAAAAAATAAAATAAAATAATTTAAAGTAGTTTCCAACTAGTTGACAATGTCAAAATCAATTAATCATAGGACCATTATAACTCAATGGTATTGATGAAGAAATTACTAATACAAAGTATTTTTTCATGGATTCATTATTGATAAAAGTAGAAACATTTTTAAAACTTTTAAACATTTAAACAAGTTTAAAAGACAAAACTTCAACATATTTATCTTAAAGAGCAAATTCTTTCAATTTTTCCAATTAGGCTTGAAAGGACAAGATCCCTTGCCCACACCCCCCTCCTCTGCCACACACACAAACACACACACACACACACACACACACACACACTCTTACTTATAGGGAAGATAGCAATGTGAGGAAAATTCCTTTACCCTTCCAGCTACAAACCTACCTGGATATAGGACAATATATGTTATGAAAAAGGAATGGTAAACTGAGCCTTCTAGTCTGAGAGTGGACCCTAGATATTTACAACTGTTCATGCCAGAGACTACAACTTATTTATTGGTATGAGAGAAATTTATTGGTATTAGATTTAGACAAGTGTCTATAGAAACAATTAATGTGATACTTTCCTAAATATTATTGAATCCCACACTCTAGAAAATGATATAAAGCTGAATTTAATTGAGTAACAATTGATAAATATTACATAACCTTCTAGAGTCACTCTTAGGCTAAGCAAGTGGAAACATGAGTATTGTGGAAGTCACGCAATCAAAATCTAAAAACAAATGATTCAGAAGCAGATATATTGATTAATTTTATGTTTCCACTTGACATAGGTAAGGATGCCCAGATAATTGGTAAATTATTACTCCTGAGTGTGTTTATGAAAGTTTTTCCAGAAGAGATTAGAACTTAAATCAGTAAAGATTAACCCTAATAATGTAGCTGTTGATTATCCAATCCATTGAGAGTCCAAATAGAACAGAAAGGTAGAAAAAAGTGAATTTTCTCTCTTTTGGAGCTGGAACATATATCTTCTCCAGTCCTATGATACTAGAGATCCTGAATCTTGGTTTGCAGACTCCAGTGTTTACACCAGCAATTTCCTAGTTCTGACCTGAAAGCTCAGGTTGAATTATTCCTCTGAATTGTTTGGTTCTCCAACTTATGGGAGGCTTATCATGAGACTCTATGTGCTCCATAATCATATGGGCTAATTTCTATAATGACTCTTTTTCTATATCTATTTTATTGTGTCTATTTCTCTTAATAATCTTGATTAAAACAACAGGTACACAATGGATAACTTGATATGGAAAAACAGCTAGCAATCGGCATAACATAAAGACTGATCTTTATGGATGTAGTTTATGAACTTGATACATATAAAATTGAGGTAGGGAATAAAGAGCTGAATGGTGCTAGAATTCTCAACTGAAAATGCTGTAGTTGAGATCAAATACATGAAGGTTTTTGAGGGTTTGTACAAAAAGTAGTGATATAAGGAAGAATGAAATTGAAACAAAGGAAAAAATGCCTAGATCCTAATTCTAGTTTTAATCTGTCATTTCTGTGGCCACCGCTGTGGCTTAGTAGGTTAAGCCTTTGTCTTAGCACAAGCATCCCATATGGGCAGCAGTTCATGTCCCAGCTGCTTCACTTCCCATCCCTCTCCCTGATATTGTGCCTGGGAAAGCAGTAGAAGATGGCCCAAATGCTTGGCTCCCTGCACCCACATAGGAGACCTGAAGAAACTCCTGGTTTCTGGTTTCAGATCGGCTCAGCTCCACCATTGTGGCCACTTAGGGAGTGAACCAACGGATAGAAGACTTCACTCTCTGTCTCTCCCTCTCACTCTTTGTAACTCTACTTCTCAAATAAGTAAATAAATCTTTAAAAGAACTGTAATTTCCATAATTTTTAGATCTATTTGAGGTAACTGAAGAGCAATGTTTCCAAATATTTGAAGGATTCAGATTGATTTATCTCATTAAATCTAGCATGCATGCACACATGTGCACACACACACATATCCTTACACACAAATATCAAACAAATACTTTATTATATATGCACAGTTTAAAGTTCAACTTTGGAAGAAATATATACAACAATTAATGTTGCAACGAAATTTTATTTGGGCAAATCTATGATAGAAAGTATGCTACTTAATTATCAGACAATTCCATGGCTAGATCATGGTAAGAATTAGGTAACAGATGAGGGCTTGACTTGAAATCTCTAAAGATCTTCTAAGAGATAAACAACTTTGGAAAAAAAGGGAAGAGATTATGCAAGCAAGGTTGTTTTTACTATTTTTACCATAAATAAATGCACCAACCTCTCTACCTAAGTTTCAGATCAAAGTAGAAAAATGACCACAAATCTTTAAACAGCTTGTCACCCTTATCTGGTAGAGATTAATGTATCTTTTTTGTTTGACTATATCAATATATATCTAATATGTTTTCATTTTGATTAATGTCCAAATTAAAAAACTTTAATATCCTATTCTATAAGTTAAAGGAAGTTTTTATTGTATCCTCAGGAACATTTACTGAATGGCCCTTGTGCACCCAGAAAAACACAGGATTCACAAGGTAGAGTGTCAATGAGTGGTTAAGTCGGAATATCTTGTTTTATTAAGCAAAAAGTGTTTTGCTGATCATTTAGCTATATTACCTCATTCATAGTTATTATTATTTCCTTGAGTTAAAGTTTATAATGGATATCGTGTTTTAGAGGATCGTGTCATAGCGTAGCTTATTAAGACATCACTTGCAACACTGGCATCCCACTTAGAGTGCTGTGCTAGTTCAAGTCCTGGGTGGTGCTCTTGGATTCTATCTCAGGTACAGTATCTATAACCCACAAGGATTATGGGAAAATGGAATAATTTTTCTCAAACTTCAGTTTATCATAAATAAAATTTAGATAAATTGCACAGGAATGTTTTGAAATTAAACTGGAAAATGAATTTAGCATAAATCCTAATATGAATATTCAACTCATGTTGTTTGGTTATTTTTCATTACCCTTAAAAATTTCAAATGATCTTTGACAAAAAGTTTAGAAACAGATAAATAAATTAGATGACAGGTAAAATAAATCAACTGAGTTTTATTTTTCACCTTACCTAGCATTTATCATCACAAAAATTGTTTGATCTTCTGTTCCAAGGACACATAGAAAGCTCTCCTATGGCTAAATCTCATCTAATAAGCTTATTAAATACTGCTGGTGGTGATCATAATAATTCAGATCTGCTAAGATCTATGAGCCACTCATTTCTAAAAATGAAAATGCCGATTAAAAACTCAAAATGTCAAGTAGATATTTACGTCAACCAATATAAGAATAATATTGAATCACACTGTTAACTGTATTTATACTGAAACATTGCACTAATTAATTTTAAAAACTGTGCATTTTTACTTTATTGCATTTAATTTGGTGATTAGCTATGGATTTGACCATTTATATGCTTCACATATTTCTAATATCCAGACAACATTTAGTGAAGAAGTCAGGGAATGAGAGAAGGCAGTTATCTATTAACTTTCTGAGCCTGACCCAAATAGCTAAGTATGTGACAGAGAGAGAGTTATAGACAGTGAGAGAGACGGAGGGAAAGGTCTTCCTTCCATTGGTTCACTCCCCTAATGGCTGCTACAGTCAGCGCTGCACCCATCCGAAGCCAGGAGCCAGGTACTTCCTCCTGGTCTCCTATGCAGATGCAGGGCCCAAGCACTTGGGCCATCCTCAGCTGCTCTCCCGGGCCACAGCAGGGAGCTGGACTGGAAGAGGAGCAACCGGGACTAATACCCAGCACCCCAACCGAGACTAGAACCTGGGGTGCCGGCACCGCAGGCAGAGGATTACCCTAATGAGCCACAGCGCCGGCCGAATTTCCCGGTCTTAGCTGAAGACTGAGAAGACCATCACATTTTTAGTTCAACTATTTAGTATTGGGCTTAATCATGTCCTTATGTGTCATATAAAGAAATTACTATCTTTGAGAATTAATGACAAAATTATTGAAATATGTATTCAAGTGACAATGATTCTACAAAATAATCAGATACATGTCTGTGATTGCCATAGGTATTAGTATCATACATTAACTCATAGTTAAGAGTGTTTGCTGTCAGGAAAGAGATGCGACATTCAGTAGTTACTGATAATTCAATAATTTGGAAAAGCTTCAAAAACAAAACACAGGGCTGGCATCATGTTGCAGTAAGCCTCCACATACAACGCCAGCATCTCTATCAGAGTATAGGTTCAAGTTCCTGTTGCTTGGCTTCAGGTCCAACTGCCTGCTAATGCGTCTGGGGAAACAGTAGATGATGGACTAAGTGATTGGGTCCCTGCCACCCATGCCACCCATGTCACCCATGTAGAAGACCAGAATAGAATTCCTGGCTTCTTGTTAAGCTTGGCCCAACCCCAGCCATTTTAGCAACTTGGAGACTGAACCAGTAGATAAAAGATCCCTCTCCCCTTTTTTCTCTCCCCCTCTCCTTCTCTTTTTCCCTCTCTCTCTCCACCCCCATGATTCTACCTTTCAAATGATAAATAAATCTTTAAAAAATTAATTGTATTATAAGGCAAAGTTTCTCAATTTCAAACCTATATGCCTAGGAAGCAGTGTTTAAACTCAAGAAGTCTGCCAATATCTGACATGCATAACACTGACAGGGCCCAATTCATAGCAATGTTAAAGTACACAAATGAGGTAATGATCAACAAAAATACAAATTGAATATTAGAGATAAGAAATAAAGTCTAAATAAGCAAGTAAAACCAAATATCTGAAATTTCATGTCAAGCACAAAACAATAAATAGGAGCATTCTCTCAAAATGTTGGAAAAAGTAAGAAACATTACAGAGAATATTTGTAATTCTCCAGTGGAACCGAAACTCCAAATATTTGTGAAGTAACTCTCTTGCCTGGTACCTCCTACACAGCAAATTTCTACCCTCTTGGACCTGCAGTTTCTTCCAAGAATCTGATTAGAAAGACTAGCATGGAAATCAAGTTTTGGTACTTGCAGGTCATCAGTATTTAGTGAAAACTGTGACATAAATACTCTAATAGAAGCACAAGAGAGTGTGTTCAGTAGTCAGCTTTGTGTTGTTCAGTTTTAAGTTTGAGAATATTTATTATGGAAAATAAGTAAACTTTGTTATCTTCCCAAGAAAGTTATCCAAAATTATTAAACATATTCATGTGTTAGTAATGTAAAGGGAGAATAATTTAAATTCATTACCAGATTATGTTGACATTTAGATAGCATTTTATTTACCTGTGTATATATAGCTAGATAAACGGGGAGATGAAACAGACTCATAGATTATCTATTAAATAGATGAGAAGTAGCTTAGATATAGATTTTTAAAAAGTTGCTTAGAACAACTATTTTGGGGAAATAGTTATATTATACATAGGTTTTATTTTTAAATGTGCTAAGCAAATTTCTGTTGTTTTTTTTTAATTTTTTTTTTTTTATTTTTGACAGGCAGAGTAGACAGTGAGAGAGAGAGACAGAGAGAAAGGTCTTCCTTTTGCCGTTGGTTCACCCTCCAATGGCCGCTGCGGCCAGCGTGCTGCGGCCAGTGCACTGCACTGATCCAATGGCAGGAGCCAGGTACTTCTCCTGGTCTCCCATGGGGTGCAGGGCCCAAGGACTTGGGCCATCCTCCACTGCACTCCCGGGCCACAGCAGAGAGCTGGCCTGGAAGAGGGTCAACCGGGACAGAATCCGGCGCCCTGACCGGGACTAGAACCCGGTGTGCCGGTGCCTCAGGCAGAGGATTAGCCTAGTGAGCCGCGGCGCCGGCCAAGCAAATTTCTGATAATACTACCCTCCTCCACAAATATTCCTATGCTAATCCCACGGACTGTGAAGACTGTGAATATTAAGAGGTTTTATGTCCATAAATATGTAACTTTGTCTGCTAGAAAGGAATCACAAATACAATTGGGGCTATTTTTTAGTTATGGTTTTCCAGAGAAACAAAGCAGACATGTAGATTGTGTTTGTTCTGTTTCTCTGGAGAATCCTAAACTCTCTCTGTCTGTCTGTCTGTCTGTCTGTCTCTCTCTCTCTATATATATATATATATATATGTGTATATATACTATATAAATATATTTATAAAACATCCTGTCAAGTGCTTCTACATAGTCCACTGCTTTCCACTAAATACATGTGCATAATTGTCTCATATGATCACGTAGGCTGAAAAGTCTCACAATCTGCTGTCTGCCTGGTAAACACCCAAGAAAACTGGTGATTTAATTCCATTCCAAGTCTACAGGCCTGAGAAACTGGGGTAGTACTAGTGCTAAAACATTCATTGCAAAGACAGAAGAAATCTGATGTCATCACTTGCATGTAGACAAATGAGAGAAAAGGAGTGAATTTACCTTTCCTCTCTGCTTTTTGTTCTATTCAGGCCCTTGCCATATTGGTCAATACCCACTCACATTGGGGAGGGCAAACTATTTTACTAAGCCCATCTAGCAATGTAATCACAGAAACACCCAGGCCTTTTATTCACTTTCAAAGGGGAGTGGTTATGTAGTCTGGTAGGTGGGCATACAGGTGAGGTCAGGTAGAGGTTTGAGATCCTGAAAGGGGGTAGGGCAAAGGCATGGTATCCAGCTCAAAATCCAACCAATTTAATCCTATCTGCCTGCCTATATCATTCTCTCCTCAGATATTCAGACCTTAATCTTAAGATGATGTCGAGGGGCATAGAATCGTATATTCTATAGCTACTTTGTGCTGATCAGGGGCACAGGTTCTGCCTGTCTTGGGTCTGGAAATCTCTATCTCATCTCAAAATTGTGTTTCATGAGCTGGAATACTCTGCCACCGCCAGTGGCTTTGACCAGATAGTTAAACATCCCCACAAGCAATCAAGTGGCTATATAAAGTTAACCACGCCAGCTTTTAATCTTTTGACCTTCATGTAGAGTATTAGCCCAGGTTATCTGATGAGATCTAATACGGCCATACAAGCCAGTGAAAAATGTTTTTTGCGGGAATGCAGCAGAGTAGCAAGCTAGAGACATTTGAAAAGGAAGAGGCACTGAGTGTACTCTTCCTGAGTGAAGATGGAGGTGACATATTATGAAGACCGAATGTGGGAGCTAGCTTCTAGAAGTCGACACCTGCTGATGGACAGCAAGGTAATGGAGGCATCAGTCTTGCAACTATAGGAAAACAAATTCTGACAGCAATGAGCTTGAAGAATACAAGATTAGATCAAAGACCTAGCACATCTTGATTTTTTGCCCAGTGAGACACTGATTAGAAAATCTTGCAGGTTGGCGCTGTGGCTCACTAGGCTAATCCTCTGCCTTGCAGCGACGGCACACAGGGTTCTAGTCCCAGTCGGGGCGCTGGATTCTGTCCCGGTTGCCCCTCTTCCAGGCCAGCTCTCTGCTGTGGCCAGGGAGTGCAGTGGAGGATGGCCCAAGTGCTTGGGCCCTGCACCCCATGGGAGACCAGGAGAAGCACCTGGCTCCTGCCATCAGATCAGTGCGGTGCGCCGGCTGCAGTGTGCCGGCCGCAGCGGCCATTGGAGGGTGAACCAACGGCAAAAGGAAGACCTTTCTCTCTGTCTCTCTCTCTCACTGTCCACCCTGCCTGTCAAAAAAAAAAAAAATCTTGCTTTTTTTTTTTTTTGCCAAATTTCTGATCTACAGAGATAAAGAATAATAAACAGGTATTGTTCCAAGCCATTATAACTGAAGTAAATTTCTATGCAGAACTGTAAAGCTAACATATAAGTATTAATATTTTATGTGAAGCATGTCTTAATGTAGTGAAATTAATATGAATAGATTACATGTATTATATAAAATTGACAATTGTTTAAATATAAAATTGGAGTGATTATGTTAATAACCTTTTATTTTACAATAAATATAGGTTTAAAGAAAAGTTACATGGGGCCAGTGTTGTGTCATAGTGGATAAAGCCACCGCTTGTGATGTTGGCAATCCCGTATAGTTGCCAGTTTGAATTCCAGCTGCTCCACCAAACCAACTCCGTGTTAATGGCCAATGGCCTTGATAAAAACAACAAAAGATGTCCTAAGTGTTTGGCTCCCTGCCGTTCACATGGGAGACCCTGATGAAGCTTCTGGATCCTGGCTTCTGCTTTGCCCAGACCTATCAGATGGAAGATGTCGATTCTCTCTCTCTCTCTTTCTCTCTCTTCCTCTTTCAAAATAAATGAATAAATCTTTAAAAAAAAAAGAAAAAATTGCATGGTTGATTCAGTGAGTTTTCATAAATCCTTACCCAGCTTCCTCTACTGTTAACATCTTATAATACAATGGTACTTTTGTCAAAACTAAGGAATTTCCATTTTGACATTTTAACAGTAAATTGTTAATTTATTGCAAACTAAATTTCATATTTTACTTTATTTCCACTAGTTATCCCTAGTATCTTTTTTGTTTGTTTGTTTGTTTCATTTTGTTTTACTCCATATTTAATTATTTTATCCAGGGAGAAAATTTCCAATGTTTTGTCTAGGAATTATAAAAAGGATTGATAGCACCCAATGGATCGCTTGTGCCCATTTTTGGCTAGGGCATTACTCTCAACCTTCAATTTTCTTAATATTTTCCAAGAGAGCTGTTTTAGCTTAGTTAATCTGGAAAGAATACAGTCTTATTCCATTTGAGGCAGTTTATCTTGTTCGGGCATGAGTAGAAGATGGAAATTAGTATTTAAGTAGCTGTTTTAATGCAATCTGTGTTAGAAATAATCATCTCAACAATTAATTATATATACTGTTATCTATGCCATTCTTTCATGGGCTGCTTTCTTAACATCTTTAATTTTTCAACAATCCAATGTTAGGAATATTATTAACCTCATTATATAGATTGAGGGTAGAAATTGAGGAAGAAATAAATTAATCATTTTCTCAAGGTAACAATATTAGGAAGCATGAAAAGTGCACAAATATTCTTTTCTAAACCATTACACTTAATAACTGCTCATGCTTCCTTCTCTTGCTGATTTCCACATGTAGAAATCATGAATAATCATCCATATTCTTTGTAGCTTCCTAAATTGTGATGACATCATGTTTTTCATGTTCTTTGTATTTGAAGATTTGTTATTTTTGCAGTAATAAACATACGTGCTTTGCATTTATTCTGTTTGCCAAATATATTTACTAACTCAACTTGATGTATCTATCTAAGTAAAAGCAATGCATTACATCTTTGTATTCGCACTGAATTTGACAACGAAAATCAGCAATTTGCATACAAAATAAGTTAGGAAGAGTGTTGTAAAGCATATAATTTTGTTAGACATTGGATCCCGGAGTAGCATAAATTATTTAAGTATCTGGCCCCATCATTAACTTTATTATTCTCTGCATGTGTTTCCAAAATGCAGGAAGCACTCCATAGGCTAGAAATTCGCTTCCTGTCTGTAGCTCTATGTGCCTATGGAGCTCTGCAACCCTGATGGCATGCTCTGTATTTTTAATTGGGTTGCATGTCTATTTTAGTGATAAAAATCAATTTTAAGTGCTTGCATAGCACAGCTTGCCCTTCATGGCTGTGTGATTCAAGGGTTTGTGCTCCTTTAGTAAAACCTGTCTGGTCTGGTGTTTCTAATATACACATCTGTAGAGGCAGCAGGTAATTAATGTTATTGATGGTGCTCATTTACCTTTCGTCTTTCCACCAAGCTTGTTAGTAAAGTAGAATGGACTCTCATGAATGAGATGAGAACTTTTAAGAGAAATCTTAAAATTTTTTTCTTCACAGTTCATTACTATTATTCACTACTTTTTGAAAACATCCTTTTCTTTATTTAAATGTAGTCTAATGTCAAAATAAATATTCCTATTATTCACATCAAGATATGGTGGTGAATATTTTCTAGGCAAACATTCATGTTGCTGAAGGCTGACTTTTTTTAATTGCTCAGTTTATCAGGGATTATAGAGAAAATGTCTTTCAAGAAGAAAGCAAATCGAATTAGGATAAAGAAATCATTTATATATATATATATTTCAATGTTTTCAATCATTCCAAGGGACTGCTCTGATTCTAAATTTGAGAACACCTAATGAAAACTTAGGTGTTTAAATTCAGTTATTTGTGAGGAGTATCAACCAATGTAAAGTCAGAAGGGTGTTATATATGAAGGAATAGATCAAGAATCTGAATTTCTGTTGATTAATGATTGGTGACTGGAGAAAACCCTCCCAATTCAATCATTAAACATTTATTCACACTATTTTCACCAGTTCCTAATCTATAGAACAATAATTAAGTCAACTATTAAAATGTCTCTTTAATAATTAAATAACCTATTATCTAGACTACTACATAAGAGATAGAGAGCCAGATAGGTACAGGAGAAAAGTGTATTTCATAGGAAAGGAGATGCTGGCACCATTTAGAAGGTGGAGAACAGAAGAAAGGACACTAGAAATGAACCAAATTTGTGGGCGGAGAATAAAAGTCTAATTGGAATTTATATATATTCTTGCATGTAGAAACTATTATTTTATAAACTTATTTATAGGAAAGGAAGAGAGGGAAAGAGGGAGAGAGTAGAAAGGGAGACAGAGAAAGAGAGAGAGAGAGAGAGAGAGAGAGAGAGAGAGAGAGATTTTGCATGCTGATTCACTCCTCCAAATCCAGCAATTCAATATCCAATCTGGGTCTCCTATGTGGAGGGCAGAGACACAAGTATTTGAGCCATCATGTGCTGTTTTCCAGGATGTGTATTAGCCAAAAGCTGAAATCATGAAATCAGAATCAGAGAAGCACCCTGGTATGAGATCTGGGTATCCCAAGTGGTATGTTAGCCTCTGCAGCAAACACCCTCTGCATGCCACAATTATGTACATATGTTTTTCCTAGGCTCCTTTGATAGATTCTACATGCATTACTAGTGGTTGTCTTTGCTATTAAGAAATAGGCATTGGAGATTACATAAAGATCTATAAATAATAACAAATAAAATGAACATTTAGACTAGCTGGTGTTCTTATGGGTGAAGTCACATTCATTGATTAACAAAACATTCCTAAACTTTAAAGAAAGAGTAGTTTTATGAATCTGTTAAAATTTTAAATGTATAAATATATATCTCTATTCTTATTCCATGCAGTTACTTAAGCATCATATCCTACCACAATGCCACACATCGAATACTTATCCAAAGGGTTATTTCATTCATCTCTTCGTCTGACTGCTTTCTTTATAAACATATTTCTGATGGTTTCTTCCACTTCATTTTCTCTTGTTGTCATTCTTGTTGTTGATTACATTCCTGTTATCAGCTTTTGAATATGACACGGGTTAGATTTCTCTTGTGGCGTTTTTGCTTGCTTTTATATCTATTTAAAAAACACACAATATTCAAAAGGATAAAATTATGATTCCATCAAAATGTAAAATCAAAATCAGCACCTTGCTTAGTAGTTTATCTACTATATAATAAAATGCCATAGGCTAGATAGTTTATAAACAACACCAATTTATATCTCATAGATGTGGAAGTTGGACCTCTAAGTCAGATTTGCAACTTGATCTGATTCCTGCAGCAATCTTCTTCTGGCTTGTAGACTGCTCATTTATTATCATATGGTAGAAAGAGGATGAAGGGATTATCTGAGGTCCTTTAGAGGAGCACTAATCTCACACATAAGGGCTTTGGATCATGATATAATTATCTCCAATGGACCCACCACTTAATAGGATCACATCAAGGATAGGATTTCAGCATGTGAGTATAAACAGTCAGTCTATAAAAATTTTCACCAAAAATGATCCAATCAACTAATGAGATGTAAAAGCAAAACTGTCAAAAATATAAAAGCATGAAATTCATGTAAATATAAAATGAATATATTGGGGCCTGCGCTGTGGATATAGCCGCTGCCTGCAGTGCCAGCATCCCATATGGGTGCCAGTTTGAGTCCTGGCTGCTCCACTTCCCATCCAGCTTTGCTATGGCCTGGGAAAGCAGTAGAAGATGGCCCAAGTCCTTGGGTACCTGTACCCACATGGGAGGCCTGGAAGAATCTCCTGGCTCCTGGCTTCAGATCGGTGCAGGTCTGGCCATTGCAGCCAACTATGGAGTGAACTAGAGGATAGAAGACCTCTCTCTCTCTGCCTCTCCTCTCTCTGTGCAACTCTGACTTTGAAATAAATAAATATTTTTAAAAATGAATATATTTTTAAAAATTTCATTGCATTTCTATTGAATGACACAGTATAAGTTACTACCATTTGTTCAGAGAACATTTGGGAAATTACTATATTTATAGACACAATTACTAGATTACAACCATCACTAAGAGAATAATGAAGCAAACGAAGTGTAATTCTTTTTACTATCTTGGTAGCCATCATTCCTGTGTGACATTAGTAGGAAGTACAATGCAGCTTTTTTAAAACTTACTTCTAAGTTTCAGATATAGTTTCAAACACATCTAAACTTTAACTCAAATGCTTAAGCATCATATGCAAAAAACACTTCCCTATTAAACCTGGAATACCACCTCATTTCAGTCAGCCTACTCACTCATTTTCATAATGATCTCTGTAAGTGTCATTCGAATTTTAGAGGCACCCACCAGGAATCCAACATCTTTAGTGCGAAAATGGTAATTTTCAATTTCACTCTTGATGGTTTTCCAAATATTTTCAATCATTGATATTCCCATCCTTTTTGAAAGGTAGACTTGATATGACAAAAAGGAAGTTTAGCACTGAATTTTCAAAATAGTGATTCTGTATATTGATTTAATATGTGTGAATCAAATAAATACCTTGTTTTTATAATTAATTTGCTAATAAGTTATCAAAACTTTTTATGTATGGGAGTTAATGCACATTGTCTTTGGATGAATACAATGACTTTACATTGAATACGATGTACTTTACATTTCAATAAATTCATGGAAGGAAACTGTTGGTTATGATTTTTTCCCCTTTGTCTTCAGTTTGATTGATTTAGTAGATAATTAGTCTCACCTGTAGACATGTCTTGGATTTTTCCACTATATATATTCTTTAATGGATGGAAGGCTCTTTGACTACATAAGTGTTTTGAAATAAACAAGATTTACCTTTTATTGAAGTCATATCACATAAGCTTTCCAAACAACAAGCAGCATGGTTTTGAAAAAGGGCATGAACTCCAGCATTAGCTACAACAGAATTTTCATCTCTACTACATATCTCGTTATTGAATCAATTTAATCATGAGATTTCAATCACTCCTCTGAGAAAGTAAAGGATTTCTATAAGATTATCACTAAATTTGTTTGACATGTAACAGATCTAACGTCATATTTTTCCTTAGATCCAATTAATTTATTCTCTTGTCTTTCTATTCTCATTTTCTTTCTGAAATTAAACAACGATACTCTTTAGAAAAAGACACTAGACCATAAATATTGCATGGAGGCATAATCATTAGGCTGCATTTTTCTGGAATGGAGTTTTCTGCATTTTACTTAGCCAAATTCTGCCTATTTGTAATTTAAAAGATTGCAGATGAAATAATATCTATAATATTTTAAAATATATCTTTTAATTAATCAGGTATTTTTATTTTTCATTTGGAGATGACAAAATACTCATTTTTTCAATGAATTTCTATTTATACCTTTTCATGCGACATTCATAATTCTAGGCTTGGGGAATATAGAAATGACTTAACAAGTCTGTTCAAGAAAATAGGAAATACATGTATGCAAATATGCAGTGCATAAACATGTACCAAGTGCATGAGGCAGAAGCATGGGCAATTCAAGAAAATCAACAGTGACAATGCAGATTTAACAGAATGCTTAAAAAGGAGAAAACTGAGAATTGTAGAAAGCAGAAAATAACCAGTTTGTGTAAATGTTTCATACTCAGTGACACTGTAAGTAACAACTAGATTCTGCATAGATTGTGGATCATGGTCACAGCTTTGATTTTTGAGTAGATTGCTTGCGTAGTGTGAGGAAATTTTCACTACCAGGTGGTAACAAGATAAACATAAGAACATATGTCCTATATATTAACCTGAAAATGATAAAGACATGTGTGGGCTTAAAGGAAGAACAGTTCAATTCCCTACATATTAGGTATGCAGTACCTGTTAAACATGAAGTACGTTATTGGATATGCAAAATTGGAATTAATACTTAGCATACAAATTTGGTAATTATCAAACAAAGAAGATATGTAAATCCATGAGACAGTGAAATCTTTCATGAGTATATAAAAGAAAAGAAGAAATTCATAAGGTCATGTTTGTCTGGGTCTCTGTGTGTGCATGCAAATGTGTCATCAAGGGTAGTAAACAGTGTGCTGTAAGATTAGATCTTATGTGATCCCTCGGTAGTATAAGAAAGAAAAGCAAAAGTCATTATAATAATATGTTTGGAGGTTCAAAATTTGATAACATAAAATCTGATAATTATCCCCAGAAAGCTATGTCAATCACATATAGTTTTTTATTTATTTTTTATTTATATTGTAATTTTCTTTGAAATGAAATTTAAAGAAAATACATTCCTCTGAGGTTCCATGTGATATTCAGTGTAAATCTAAGACATTTATCATTTCTTTTTTATCATGGATAGCTTCATTTTTAATTTACGTTTTTTAAGGGTAAGACTATATTTATTCAAAAAGAACACAAATATATGTGGAAAATGTTAAGAAATTTCCAAAAGCACAAGTTGGTCTATTAGGTGACAATAGTAAGATTGCAGGAATTGTATCAGTCTACAAAAATCAATTATTATACAAGCAAAAATCAACTATAAATTGGCATTTTATTTTTGTTGTTTATTTTCTACTATCATGTTTCTTTTATCTTTCTTTTTAGAAATCTAAATTTTAAGATATAATTTTCCACAGCTTCTTAAGCTTAATACACATCAGATACTTTAAATAAAAGAATGTTCTAGCTTGTATGTTGAAAACTCCAAAAGATGAAAGAAAATTTATATCTCCATAATTGAAAAAATATACTGTATTCAATATATCAATATTTTATTTAAGTTTTTATAAATTTTAATTCATTCAATATAATTCATAGTAGCAATTCAAAAATACAATGGCATTCTTTTCTCTTTCCCTCACTCTTTCTCTGTTTTCTTTCTTTCTTTCTTTCTTTGTTTTCTCTTTCTTTCTTTCTTTGTTTCTTTCTTTCTTATTCTTTATTCTTTCTTTTTTCTCCCTTCCTTCCTTTTTGATATATATTTAATTTATTGTACAGTCAAGGGCTTAATGTTTCGCCAAAGAGTTCAAATAAAAAGAAAATATACCCTAGTATAGTAGGAATAAAGACAAGAGCTATAGACAATAATGAAACAGGAACATGCTCATTTCACGCATAATATCAAATTAATCACAGATAATTAATACTATAATAGTATAACACCTTTAACCATTGCTTTGACAAAGATAAAAAAAAAAGTTTTGTAAATCGTTATATTTGCAGAAATTTGGATATGCACATGCACTTGTTTCTCTTTTTTTGCTTTTTTATTTTTATTTTTTAATTGGTACAAATTTATGGGATTCATGTAATGTTCCTTTTTTTTTAGATTTTTAATTTTCATTTAGATTTCACAGATTCAGTGTAATTTGTAGATGCAATTCTAAGAACATAATGATATTCCCTTCTTTTCTCCCTCCTTCTCCCTCTTTCCTTTCCATCCTCTTTCCCTGTTTCTTTATTTTCAGTTTTTGGGATAATGTATGTTAAAATTATACTACAATAAAAGGCTTAATACTTCACCAAATAAGAAGTTTAACAGGTAAAAAGGAAAAAAGACTCTAGTTCAGTGGGTCTATAGACACTGGCTATAAGCAATCATTGAATGGACGTTTCAGAACATATCTGATACATATTACATCATAAATATATCTATCTCTTTGGGGATGGCACTGTGGCAAAGCAGGTTAAAACCTTGGCCTGAAGCGCTGGCATCCCATATGGGTGCCGGTTCTAATCCTGGCTGCTCCACTTCTAATCTAGTTCCCTGCTATAACCTGGGAAAGCAGTAGACGATGGCCCAAGTCTCACCCACATGTGAGACCCAGAAGAAGCTCCTGGCTCCTGCCTTAGGGTTGGCACAGTTCTGACCTTTGCAGCCATTTGGGGAGTAAACTAGCAGATGGAAGACCTCTTTCTCTGTCTCTACCTCTCTCTGTAACTCCGTCTTTCAAATAAATAAAATAAATACTTAAAATAAATAAATAAATGTCTCTTCAGTTTTTTAAATTTATTTATTATAAAAACAATGAAAATCTTATCTTCTGGTTTTTATAATAGAGAAATACACAATACATTAGATTATGTATAGTTGGGGCTGGCGCCATGGCGCACTAGATTAATCCAGGTGCTTGGGCCCCTGCACCAGCATGGGAGACCAGGAGAAAGCACCTGGCTCCTGGCTTTGGATTGGCGTAGCTCCAGCCGTAGCGGCCATCTGGGGGGTGAACCAGCAGAAGGAAGATCTTTCTCTCTGTCTCTCTCTCTCTCGCTGTCCACTCTGCCTGTCCAAAAAAAAAAAAAAAAAAAGATCCTCTCTTCCAGCTCATATATACATAAACACATATACATATATATAGTATATGTATTATATATTTATGCATATGTGTAATCATTATTATTATTTATGTTCACTCTACTGTGCAATAGAACATTAGATCTTTCTTCTGCCATAGTACGCTTTTGTAAGATTTTTTTCTTTCTCCCTTCTGGTCTTCCCATCCTCTGGAACTACCATTCCATTATTAATTTCTTTGAGATCAACTGATTTGGTTGTTTGTTTACTTTTTAGATTCCATAAATGAGTGATCTTGTGCAGTACTTGTCTTTCTTGCCAACCTTATTTCATTTAATATAATGAATTATATGTTGTCACGGTGACAGGATTTCATCTTTCTATGGTTGGATAGGATTGTATTGTGTATATGTATCTCATTTTGTTTATCCATTCTGCAGTTAATGGACATATGATTTGTTTTCATTTCCTGGATATTATGAAGAGTTTTGTTATGAACATGGGAGTGCACAGGTCTCTTCAACAGCTTGATTTCACTTTCTTTGGATACATTCCCAGTAATGGGATTGCAGAATCATATGTAGTTCTGTTTTTACCTTTTTGAGTAGTTCTATTTTTAGCATTTTGACAAATCTCCTACAGTTTTTCCATAATGGATATACTAAGTTACTTTGCCACTAACACTGTACAAGTGTTCTGTTTCTCCAGATTGTCATCAGTCTTTGTTACAGACTGTCTTTTTTATAACAATCTAACTAGAGTGAGGTGATATATTTTGTTTTTGGTTTGCATTTTCCTGATGATAGTGATATTGAGGGATTTTTTATGCACCTGTTAGTCATTTGTATAATGTTCCTTGCAAAATATATATTCAGATTGATCATTTTTAAATTGTATTATTTGCTATTGTGGTATTGAGTTCTTTATATAGTCTTGATAATACTTGCTTGCCAGAGGTTTAGTTTTGACATGTTTTTCCCATTTTATAGGTTATCTTTTCACTCATTTCCTTTTCTGTGCAGAAGCTTTTTAGTTTTCTGAAATATTGTTTTGTATATTTTTTCACTTATTTCCCATTTTTGGGAGGATTTATCCATAAAACTATTGTCCAATACTTGGTCCTCTAGTATCTGTCCTGTGTATTCTTATAGTAGTTTCATAATTTCAGGTTTTATATTTAGGTGCTGAATCCATTTTGGGTTTACTTTTCTAAATGGTGACAGATAGGGTCAAATTTCATCTTCTGCATGTGAATACCTGATTTTCCCAGAACTATTTTTTTAAAAGATTGTCATTTTCATGTGTGTTATTGGCATTTTTGTTGAAGATTGATTGTCTATGTTATGATGTTATGCATTTTCAACCTGTCTCTATTTAGTCAATTTTCTGCTTTCCGATATTTCTTTTTTAATTTATAGCGTCTCTTCCAGCTTGAAGAGCTCCCTTTGGCATATCTAACGGGACATTCCTGGTAATGATAAATTCTACAAGGTTTGTATGTCTGATAATGTCTGAGTTTTCTGGATACAATATTTATGATTGGGAGTTTTTATGCCTTTCAACACAATGAAATTCTCATCCTATTCCTTTCTGTCCTGGGCTGTAAGGTTTCTGAGAAAACTTCAGAGGGGGAAATGTGAACATTTTTGTAAGTTTTTCTTTCTCTTTTTTCCTTTATCAGATTTGAGAATCCTCTCCTTATCTTTAACTTTGTAGAATTTAATTATAATATGTCATAGAGTAGAGTTGCTCTACTTATTCAAACTAGTAAACTCTGACCTTATTATATCTGGAATAGCTGCATCTTTAACCAAGTTTGGGAAGTTTTTTGTTATTATCTCTTTGAATATGCTTTCTATTCATTTGGCCTGCTCAATAAATTAAATATTTGCTCTTTTATTTCGATTACAAAGATCATATAAACTTTCTTTTCTCATTTTTTTGTTTTTAATTTTTGGCCTCTGCTTGTGTATTTTCGTTTTTAAAAATATTATATTTAGTTAGTTATTTTAGAGCCAGTGAGCTCAGGAGAGAGAGGGGTCACAAATACCTTCAACCATTGGGTTCCTACGATCTATGCCTACCATGTGGGTAGTAGGAACACAATTATTTGAAACTTACCACTGCCTCAAAGGGTCTGCATTAGAAGAAAGTCAATGTCAAGAGTGGATCCTGGAGTCCAGAGTCATGGCTTACTTGATTAATCCTCCATCTGTGGTGGCATCCCATATAGGCACCGGGTTCTAGTCCCGATTGCTGCTCTTCCAGTCCAGCTCTCTGCTGTGGCCTCGAGGGCAGTGGAGGATGGTCCAAGTGCTTGGGCCCCTGCAGCCATCTGGGAGACCAGGAGTAAGCACCTGGCTTCGGATAGGCGCAGAGCCGGCCATGGCAACCATTTGTGGGGTGAACCAATGGAAGGAAGACCTTTCTCTCTGTCTCTCTCTCACTGTCTATAACTCTACCTGTCAAATAAATAAAATAAAAAATAAAAAAGAGTGGATCCTGGCACCATTTACAGGCATCTTAACCTCTAGGTCAAATACCCACACTTCATACTATGTATTTTCAAATATCCTATCTTTGTCCACTCGTCGTTGTCTTCTGTTGGATCCATTCTGCTACTGATGCTTTCTGTCTTTTTTTTTTTTCATGTTTCTTAGTATACTTTTCAGTTAAAGATTTTCTGTTTGAATTATAAAATTACTTCCATCTGCTGTTTAGCTTTGCTTTTAAAGTGTTAAGACATTGTTCTGTTTCCCAAACCTGTTAAACAGTTACTTTGTGTTCTGCATATATCAGCAGCTATATGTTTTGTCTTTGAAATTTCATTTTGTTCACTAAGTGAGGTCATAGTTCCCTGACAGTTCTTGATATATTTCTTATGTATAATATTGTGTGCACATTGAAGGATTAAGAATTTTTCCAGGGCCGGCGCCGCGGCTCACTAGGCTAATCCTCCGCCTAGCGGCGCCGGCACACCGGGTTCTAGTCCCGGTTGGGGCGCCGGATTCTGTCCCGGTTGCCCCTCTTCCAGGCCAGCTCTCTGCTGTGGCCAGGGAGTGTGGTGGAGGATGGCCCAAGTACTTGGGCCCTGCACCCCATGAGAGACCAGGAGAAGTACCTGGCTCCTGCGCCGGCTGCAGCGGCCATTGGAGGGTGAACCAACAGCAAAAGGAAGACCTTTCTCTCTGTCTCTCTCTGTCTCACTGTCCACTCTGCCGGTCAAAAAAAAAAAAAAAAAAAAAAGAAAGAAAAAAGAATTTTTCCAGTTTTTTAATCTGATTTAATTTACCCCTGTTCTATAAACATTCAAAGTGAACTCATTTTCTCTGAAACTGTGGATTTTTCCATTAACACTACATGATGTCCTAAATTGAGACTTGCTGCAAGTCTGTTGTTGGTGTGCTATTATGCTTCAATACTAGAAGGCACTAGTATCCCAGATTGGTCCCAAATCCACTTCAGATGAAGCTGGAAAGTGCATAAAAATGTCTGGACAGTGCAAATCTCTCCCTGAGGTCAGCGTAAGCCCAGGCACTTCATTCACAGTGACTAGCTTGTGTCCAGACACCATGGAATTATATGGCTTTGAGTTTCACCCTCAATCTGAAAATTAATCAGCATTGTTCTGTGTGAAAATGGAGGAGGCACAGAGTAAGCAGCCCTGTGGTCACTAATGTAACAATTCCATATTTCATCTGGATCCCACAGATTATCAAGAGCAGTGGAATATGAGGGTATGATCCATATCTATGCTGCTGTGATTTGCATGATGCTGATTTCAGCCTGGGACCACCGCAACCAGCCACAAATGATGTTGATTTTATGTAAGTCCAATAAGCTGAGATTACAGATCTTCACTTAGTATTGAGTTAGGTCCAGAGGCTTCACCTGCAGACATTGTTCTGAGGACAGGAGTTATCATGATCTGCACAGTGTTGTGTTTTACCAGCCTGGAACTGATTTCTAAGACACAGTTTAATATTAAGTTTATGCCTTGCTCCACAGTGAGTGGAGTCTTGATCCAAGCCATCTACCAAAGGATGATACTAGTGATTTTTCCTCTGAGCCCAACAGACACAGGGCCCTTTGTAGTTCTGTGTAGACTGATAGTGAAGTATGCCCAAACAAGTCCGCCTCACAGGGACACAGATCGTCCCTTGATGCTATGACTGATCTCAGTGCTCCATCTGTGAGCACTGGTCTAATAGAGAAACTCAACAACAACAAAACAACTCAGTTAAGAAATGGGCAAAGGACTTAAACAGGCATTTTTCTTTTTTTAAATGTTGATACTAAATAAATAAATAAATAAATAAACAGGCATTTTTCAAAAGAGGAAATCCAAATGGCAAACAGACATGAAAAAATGCTCAGGATTACTAGCCTTCAGGTAACTATAAATCAAAACCACAATGAGGTTTCACCTTGTTAACATTAGAATGGCTTCCATACAGAAATCAACAAACAAATGCTGGCAAGGATGTGGGGAAATGGTACCCTAATCCACTGTTGGTGTGAATGTAAACTTGGCACAGCCACTATGGAAGACAGTGTGGAGATATCTCAGAAAGCTGAATATAGACCTACCATATGACCCAGCCATCCCACTCCTGAGAATTTACACAAGGGAAATGAAGTCAGCTTATGAAACAGTTGTCTATACTCTCATGTTTATGGCCGCTTACTTCACAATAGCTAAGATACAGAATCAACTCAAATGTCTGTTAACTGAAGATTAGATAAAGAAATTATAGAATACTGCACAGTGGTAAAAAATGAAGTCCTGTTATTTGCATCAAGATGGATGAAACTGGAAAACATCATACTTAGTGAAATATGCCAGTTCCATAAGGACAAATTCCATATGTTCTCCGTGATTTTGATAAGTAATTGAGCACCTAAAGGATAATCTATAGAAGTGAAATTGACACTTGAGATTCATTTACTTTGAACAGCTCTTCTCTTGACTGTTAAGGAACAGTTTATATATATTATGTATATATACTATTTAATGAACTCTTTATTTAGTATAAAATTAATAGTATGTGTATAAAGTTCATTGAAAACTGATCGTAGTGAAAAATAAGTATGGGAATAGGAGAGGGAGGAGGAAGAGTGTTGGGAGTGTGGTTTGGAGGGCAGGTATGGTGGGAAGAATCACCATGTTCCTGAAGTTGTAATTATTAAATCTATGAAGTTTGTATTCATTAAGTAAAAAGATTTCTTGGAAAAAAAAGAATAGAGGCTTTTGAACTTTATCTGGTGTGGAAGGTACAGAACTGAGCTCCACTGCAAAGTCCTGTATTGACTTTCTTACCCTATGCCATGGTGACTGGAGTCTTGCTTCATTGTCCTCTGGAGATTGAAGTATGGGAGGTGAAGGCGGTCCCTTAGCCATTTCTCTAAGTAAGTTTAATGGCCAAGTCTTTGGAAATTGGCCTAAAAGATGGGGCCACCGGACCTTTTCCAGCAATGAGTTTTAACAGAGGCCTGCATTAGAAGAAAGGGCTATTTAAAATAAATACAATGGATCTAAAGTGAAACAATAACTCCAATACCACAGTAATGGGGGACTTCAATGCCTCACTTTCAGCAATGGACAGATCAATCACACAGAAAATCAGCAAAGAAACAACAGGGTTAATCAACACTATATACAAAATGGGCCCACCGGATATGGCTTTGGGAGTCAAGTCTAGTGTTGGGATTTTTTCCCTTCCATTCCCCTAAATGGGAGGCATGGATCATCTCTCCATACTCTTGTGGTTGGAACTGGACTGGAGTGATGTCAGCATCTCTTATCGTCCTGTCATCTTCAATGTTTTGTTTCTTATTATTATAGTAAAATCTAATTACTAATACTAAATTACTATAGTAAAATCTAAATACTAAAATTGAGAGGAACTGTGGCCTCTCATCTGGTTTCGTTAGCTTTTTGGAATTTGTTCAGTGAATGAATAACTACTCAAATTGGTGTGTCTGTGGGAAGAAGATCACTGTACTCTTTAAGACATCATCTTGCTCCACTTCTGCATATAACCTCTTGAATTTTAAGAAAAATTCTCCAGTGAGATATATATGCTCACAGTCTACTGATAACAAAAACTATAGGAAATGGAAATCAAATGAGTGAAATATGAGGGGGAATAGAATGAGTTGTATTTATGAAAAATATTGTTATGTAAGTTAAAATATTCTTTTTTTGTAAAGATTTATTTATTAATTGAAAGTCAGAGTTACACACAGAGAGAAGGAGAGGCAGAGAAAGAGGTCTTCCACTTGCTGGCTCACTTCCCAATTGGCCACAGGGCCAGAGCTGCACCAATTCAAAGCCAAGAGCTGGGAGCTTTCTCTTGGTCTTCCTACATAGGTACAGAGTCCCAAGGACCTGGGCCATCTTCTACTGTTTTCCCAGGGCATAGCAGACAGCTGGATCAGAACTGGAGTAGCTGGGACGTGAACTGGCACCCATATGGGATGCCAGCACATCAGGCGCCAGCTTTACCTGCTATGCCACAGCACTGGCCCTGAACATATTCTAACATTATGGATAGAATAATGCTGTAGTTTCCTCTCTTTTTTGAAGAGTAAAGAAAATTTCAGGTAGATTAGTGGGTCATTTAGTAGAATATAGTACCAACACAAGGGAAAGTCAATTGACATACACAAATGATTGAGCAGCTTTTAAATGACAATTTTAAGAAGGAAAGGAAATAGTTAATTAAGACCAGCCATTGTTGGGGTAGCAAGAAGGTGAGTAGTTGGCACAACTTTTTAAAGATATGGGGTTTGGGGCTGGTGCTGTGGTTTGTGGGTAAAGCTGCCACTTACATTGCTGGCACCCCATATAGGAGCCAGTTCAAGTCCTGGCTACTCCACTTCCAATCCAGCTCTCTGCTATGGCCTGGGAAAGGAGTACAAAATGGCCCAAGTTTTTGGGCCCCTGCACCTGTGAGGGAGACCCAGAGGAAGCACCTGACTTCTGGCTTAGGATCAGTGCATCTCTGGCCCTTGCGGCTAATTGAGGAGTGAGCCAGCAGATGAAAGACCTCTCTTTTACTCTCTCTCTCTCTCTCTCTCTCTCTCTGCCTTTCCTTCTCTCTTTGTGTAACTGAGTTTCAAATAAATAGATAAATATTCTGGGTTTGATTAGTAGACCTCTATAGTCAACTATCTTAGGCAAAGTGACCCTTAATTTTTAAAATATTTGGAATTAAGTTGTATTCCATAAAAGGATCTGTGGAGCATCACAAAAACTACAGTATTAATTAGAGTTTAGTACAGCTCTTCATTAATGCCTGTAGTACCCCAATATGCAAATGATATGCCTGTACTTTCTCTGTATATGCTTTTGAATGTGAATATGTATGTATATATGTACTTAGGTGAATTGCAACACAACAAGGATTTATGGAAGGAAAGAAATGAAAAATCAGAGGAAACTTATGCTTGCTAGAGTATGTGGCCCTTCTCAGAGTCAACCACCCAAGAACCATCAGATGTTGTCTCTTCATTAAACTGTTTCTCCTGGGTGCCTGCTCATGGGGCTTTAAAGGAGAATTTCTCCCCACTAGTGGAAGTTGTTAAAAAATGTTCATACTTAACAAAACAGTTTTGGCTACAAAAAGAAAATAAGAGTTATTCTATGGCTATGTCTAAAGTTCTCATGTGCATCATGATTTTTCCTCTACTGATGTTTCTTCCCAAATTATTAACTATGGTTATGCACACTCCTTCAGGAGATTTCTCATGTCATAGGAAGAATCAATTTATCATTGTCTCCTGGAAGGTAAATGAAATACACTCCTGAAAGGAAAAATACTAACACAAAGTTCCTTACTCATATTATAGATTCCTGACTTTTAACAGAAAACCAAACTTGTCCAGATTAGCAACAGCTGAGTCAGACAATTCTCTAAATGTTGCTTCTGCTTAAGTTTGAGGATGAGATAAATTATTTTAAAGATTTGTTTTGCTTGCTTGAAAGGCAAAGTGACAGATAGGGTGTGACAAGGATGGAAAGAGATCTTCATGCTCTGTTTCTCTTCCCACATGGCCACAATGGCCAGGGCTGGTCCATTACAAAGCCAGGAGCCAGGAACTCCATGATATTCTCCAACATGGGAGGCAGGTGCTCAAGTACTTGGGTCATCTTCCACTGCTTTGCCATGCAAATTAGCAGGGAGCTGGATAAGAAGAGTAACAACTGGGATTCAGACCAGCATTCTCATAAGGGATGCCAGGGTGACAAGTGGTAGCCTTAACCCACTGTATTGCAACACAGGCCACAATATAAGCTCTGTTTTCTTCTCTCTAGCTCTTAGTGGAATGACTCATAGTTACTTTTCCTTGTGAGGAGAGATTTCTTAATCATAACTATAAATACATCTCAATAGAGACCATTTATTTTTCTAATAAACTTTTTATTTTGAGATAAATTTTGATGTACAGAAATGTACAACTACAGTACAAAGTTCCTGTGCACTATATAACAGGTTTACACCGCCATTACTATATTATATTGGAATGGTACCTTTGTCACAATGGGCCAATACAAGTATACAATTGTTAATAAACTTCATACTTTATTGATATTTCCTCAGTTCTTACCAAGTGTCATTTTTTTTATTCTAAGGTCTTACACAGGATGCCACATTGCATTTAGCTGCTCCTCCTGATTGTGACAAATTTTCAAATGATCTGTGCTTCTTGATGACTTTATTTATTTTTTATTTTTTATTTTTTATTTTTTGACAGGCAGAGTGGACAGTGAGAGAGAGAGACAGAGAGAAAGGTCTTCCTTTGCCGTTGGTTCACCCTCCAATGGCCGCCGCAGCCAGCGCGCTGCGGCCGGCGCACCGCGCTGATCCGATGGCAGGAGCTTTTCCTGGTATCCCATGGGGTGCAGGGCCCAAGCACCTGGGCCATCCTCCACTGCACTCCCTGGCCACAGCAGAGAGCTGGCCTGGAAGAGGGGCAACCGGGACAGAATCCGGCGCCCGGACCGGGACTAGAACCCGGTGTGCTGGCGCCGCAAGGCGGAGGATTAGCCTAGTGAGCCGCAGCGCCGGCCCCGATGACTTTGAAATTTTGAAAAGGACTGGCCAGGCATTTCATAGAATGCTCCTCAACTGGAACTTGTCTGTTGTTCTTTCTCATGATTGCACTATAGTTATGTGTTTAGGGGAGACAGACCCCAGAGGTAAATTTCCATTCTCTTCATATCACTTCAAGGGTAAATAGTATCCACATGACTTATCTTTGTCAATGGTTGCACAGTTTCATTCACTTTAAAGTAATTCTGGCCCCTCTTCCCTCATTTCTATTTTGTAGTCTATCTAAGGAAATCACTATATGAATATTTGGCACAAGGTATGATAGCTTTATTTTACTCACTTGAGGATTGTATATCATCAATATATATTTTTTTTTGTTTCTTTGAAAGGCAGACACAGAGAGAGAGAGAGAGAAAGAGAAAAAGAGAGAGAGAGAGAGAGAGAGAGAGAAGGAGAGAGGATCTCCCATCTGCCAGTTTACTCCTCAAAAGGCTGCAACAGTCAGGATTGGGCCAAGATGAAACCAGGAGTCCAGAATTCCACATGAGTCTCCTACATGGATGGCAGGTACCCCAGCACTTAAGTAATATTCCACTACTATCTCTGGCACATTAGCAGGGACCTGGATTGGAAGCACAGCAGCAGGTACTTGGAACTCGTGCGCTCATATGGTATTTTCTAAATCTGAAAGTTCAGCTTGAGATTCTTGCATTATGTAATTTATTTTCCTGAGCCAACATCTGGCTCTAGAAATTGCTGCTTCATTGTAAAAAGAAATATTAATACCAGAGCGAAGGTTTTATTTTGGAGTAAAGTGCATATGTGTTACTATTCTTTAAAATAAAATTGATGTTGTATCACTGTGGCAAGACCATGGCTTGCAAATACACAAAGATCAAAACCTAAATTTGTTAGCAGTAAGTGGTAAATACTGATATTTGTTATGCATTACTAGAACTAATATTCATCTCATTTTCTCAAGTATATTATTGTGCTTTTTCCTAGAAGTTGTCCACAGAAATTACCTCCTATGACAATCTCATCAATTCTTAAGATCTTTGTGTGAATCCACCTTAGAATTATTACATTTTACACATTAAAATCAGGAAATAAAACACTGGCTCAAATCAATATTAAATATAGCTTATTCTTAAATAAAATATAATTAAGACATATGATTATAAACTTATTTTTAAAAATAGGGAAAATAATGTCTTTTTTAATTTATTTAGCTTTTGAAATTCAGAATTGCAGAGAGAAGGAAAGAGAGAAAGAAAGAGAGAGAATCTTCCATGTACTGGTTTAACTCCCAGATGACCACAACGGCCAGAGCTGAGTCAAGCTCAAGGCAGGAGCTTCACTCGGGTCTCCTACGTGGGTGACAGGGGCCCAAACACTTAGGCCTTCCTCTGCTGCTATTTCCAGGTTGCTAGAAGGGAGCTAGATTGGAAGTGGAGCACTGAGGACATGAACCAGACTCATATGGAATCCTGGAATTCTGGGTGGTGGCATTACCCCCTACACTACAAGAATATCCCCGAGTGTGTCTATTTCTAAGACTTTAGCAAAAAAGAATTTTAAAAAAGCATGTAAAATTGCTACACATAATTTATTTTTGTTTAGAAATTTTGAACATTATTTTTCACATAAGTAAAATAATAAGAAGAATCTTAATATCTCAAATAAGATAGGATAATATGTTTAGAAACTAGAATTAAAAAGCCAATTCTGTGACAAAGGACAAAATAGAATTGATTAAATAGTTTTTATCTGTTGTTTTGGAATTAGCTCTGATTGACAGTGAATAATTGCTTAAATTAATGCTGACTTTGTCAAGTGAACTTTTTGGGAATGAGACACTGGGATGTCAAGACTTTAAAGTGTCACCATCAAGAAAAAGGCAGGACAAGAGCAGTTAATAATTTATATCATATATGAATACATATTGTAAAATAGTCAAGTATGACCTTCCCCAGAAGGAAACACTTAGTTTTGGATGGATCTCACAAATACTGGTTGCAATAACTGAATTATTTGCTCATAATAGGCAGTTAGCCATTGCTTGAAGCCATGTATGAGTAAAGTCATGCATCATTTGCCATTGTATAAAGAGCTGATGGCAATATGAATAGTTACAGAATGTAGCAAGTCACCCAGGAGGACTTGAGTGAGTGACTGAATGGTCAGTTGATCTTTTCCCTTATTTTATTTTAGTGGAGCCATTATTTTTGTATTTAGTAGTGAAAATGTGTTTAATTATCTACTGTGAACAAGTGCTTAATGACCTACGCAAGATTAACAGCTGCATACATGAAGAATGTGAATAATACATTCAAGAACAGGTGGAGTTGTTGGCTGAGCTACAATTTATGAAAGTACCCTTATCAGTCCTACTTGAAAATTATTTTGAACATAGTTTGAAACTTACTTTAAAAATAAGAAATTATGTGAAGACATTTGTCTTTTTGGTAAAAAAAAAAAAAATATTGCATTACAACTTTTGACTGAATTCAAAACATCATTTTGATACCAGGGTGAGGAGGTTATACTGGTCCCTGAGATGTGGGGTATAGGAAGTACATGTTTCAGTCATTTAGACAGACATAAATTCAAATGTGACAGCAGAATGTTATCTTTTGATATATTTTCCATAGGAGTAATTCAGACATTCAACTTAAGTAGTTGTCTGCAGATGTTAAAATTTACTTAAGTGTTACGGAGGGTGGACTTGCTGAACAAAATGCAAAATGTACTTTTAGAGTACAAATTCTTGGTGGTGCTTTATGTATTTACTTTGTGTTTCTGTAACTCCCTGTATTATGTCTTTATAATTCTCTAATAATTATCTTTGACTTGTAAATCATGAAATACGCGATGCATATATTTCTGGAACACAATGAGAAACAAAGACTGTGAATTTAAAAAATAAATCCTCCACTTCTTTGAAATCCCACGTGACAGCTTATGTCTTTAAAAACAACCACTATTCATACCTTATATATTTGCACATACCTGTTTTATCTGTACTCTTTCTATTTTATCTTTTAGAATAGAAATAGTTGCACATTTAGATGATTATTGTAGCTATATTTTTCCTATCACACTTTAAATGAGCTCATTCTATAACAAAAATGGGAAAACTAGAGAAGGATATGGATAACTAGATAGATAAATCTGTCTACTTACTTTTAACAAATGTATAATATTCACTTTATGACCATGTTATTTAACCAATAATCTGTGATTACACTTGATCTTAGCCAAAAGGCCGAGAAGCGATAATCTGTGATTAATTTTTGTTTTGTCATTACAAAAATTTGTGTCAGTATAGATTAACAGATAAATATTTGTGTTGAATTCCCCCACCTATATGTCTATGTATTTAATATATAATGAAAACAAGGGATTCTAATTATTAATTTAAGTATTACCAGATTACCTTAAAGCATTTGAAAGTTTACATTTTCTTCAAGAACAAAACAAAATGCCTCTTGTTCTTAGTATTTTCATTTCCAACACAAAACAATTCTAAGTAATATTTTAAAATAAATTATATGTATATAAATAAATTATATAAATTATAATTAAAATAAATTAAATAACATGTATGTTAAAATATAATATATTCACCAGGAGACTGGTGCATAGGCAATGAGGAAAAATATGTGCATTTGAATTCTATATATTTTTTCAGAAGAATATATTTATAATATAAATAAATAGATAAGAAAACTGTATATATATACATATAGTGTAGGAACTCATTTTCAGGAATATTAGGTCTGGATTTATATAAGCCAAAGAAAATCTTCAGAGCACTCTATCGATTCACACCTCTTTATTTTCACAGTGGTGGGTGAACATACATAGCTTACGCATCTTTTGCTTTTGGTGATAAGATTAGCTGCAGCAAAGAGGTCCACACCCAATTCAGTCCTCTGTTTCTTATATTTGTTTTACAGAAAACAGTGGCAGGCGTTCAAGAAGTTACATAGCAGAACTGTGTCAGTTTCTGGGCCCACTGACTAGCAGAATATGTCAGTCTACTGGGCCAGCTGACTAGTAGAAAATCTATCAGCTCGGGGGCCTACACGCAACTAACAAGTTACCACGATGTTAAGAGGGACTGAATGACGCCATATCCCTAACCCTCCATCCCTTTAGCATTCTTTGCCTCTCAATTTATGTATATGCTGTCTTCCAAAAGGGTTCCCTGTGTGAGAAGTATGTGAGAAGTGTGGAACACTGCACCCAAATTTCACAAAACAGTGTAAGCTACAGCAACAAACTATGAGGCAGCATGTAACAACAAATATAACTTACAGCGCTCTCTACCATCCATCCATTAGGGTTATCCACCATCTAGGAGGGAATCCCCAGTCAGCTGCTTAAGGTATGATGATTTTTTTTTTTTTTGCTTTAAAGCGTAATTATGACGAGCATCCAGTTGACATATACAACATTCAGTTTTTAGCATAGCATCATACTGTCTTAGGCTACTGTAAGGATGTATAATACCATGCAATTCTGTGAAACAAGCTTTTTCTTTTGGTATACTTTATTTTATTTTATTTTACAGGCACTCCCTCCTCAGGTGTGGGGCATTCAGACAGAGTAAGTGGATCTGGGGGCCGTGTTTAGGCAAAAGGCCTGAGTTCATCCATTGCTAATTGATTTCTCTGATTATGGGCAATAGGGGTGGATGAAAATGAAAAAAAAGTGGTTTCTCTAACCATACACCTAGTGTTGTAGCAGCAGTTTCAGATCACCTGTCACACAATAATGAATCTCTCTCTTAGATTGGATTGCGGCAGGAGTGCATTTGGTGTGGCCCAACACTGGAGATTTTACCAGGAGTCATCAGCTGTCCCTGAGAAGCCCTTGGTCACTGGGTTTTTAATTTCTTGGGTGACCATCAGAGGGGCCTTGAACAACACTAGAGACTTAGTATTGTCCTTGTCACTGGAAGGCTCAATCACAATAATCTCTGTGTTATCTCTGGTGTCCAGCATAGCTCAGAGAGTGGCAGCACCACTTTCCAAGGGACGAATGGAATCATCCAGGGTCTTTTGATCCTCATATCCTCTAAAGCGAACCACAGACCCCATTCACATCAAGATTCATTTTCGATTCTCTTTATATACAGAAGATCAGTTTAGCATATATTAAGTAAAGATTTAAACAGTTTGCACCCACACAGAAACACAAAGTGAAAAATACTGTTTGAGTACTCATTATAGCATTAAATCACAATGTACAGCACATTAACGACAGAGATCCTACATGAGGAGTAAGTGCACAGTGACTCCTGTTGTTGACTTCACAAATTGACACTCTTGTTTATGGCATCAATAATCATCCTAGGCTCTTATCATGAGTATCCAAGGCTATGGAAGCCTTTTGAGTTCACCGACTCTGATCATATTTAGACAAGGTCGTAGTCAAAGTGGAAGTTCTCTCCTCCCTTCAGAGAAAGGTACCTCCTTCTTTGATGACCTGTCCTTTCCACTGGGATCTCACTCACAGAGATCTTTCATTTAGGTCTTTTTTTTTTCCCCAGAGTGTCTTGGCTTTCCAAGCCTGAAATACTCTCATGGGCTTTTCAGCTGAATCCACATGCCTTAAGGGCTGATTCTGAGGCCAGAGTGCTATTTAGGACATCTGCCATTCTATGGGTTTGCTGTGTATCTCATTTCCCATGTTGGATCGTTCTCTCCCTTTTTTATTCTATCAGCTAGTATTTGCAGACACTATTCTTGTTTATATGATCCCTTTGGTTCTTAGTCCTATCATTATGATCAATTGTGAACAGAAATTGGTCACTGGGACTAGTGAGCTGGCATTGGTACATGCCACCTTGATGGGATTGAATTGGAATCCCCTGGTATGTTTCTAACTCTACCATTTGGGGTAAGTCAGCTTGAGCATATCCCGAATTGTACATCTCTTCCCTCTCTTATTCCCACCCTTATATTTAACAGCAATCACTTTTCAGTTAAGTTTCAACACTTAAGAATAACTGTGTATTGATTACAGTATTCAACCAAAAGTATTAAGTAGAATAAACAAAAAAAAAATACTAAGAGGGATAACGCATTAAGTTGTTCATCCACAGTCAGGGTGAGGGCTGATCAAGTCACCGTTTCTCATAGTGTTCATTTCACTTTAACAGGTTTCCTTTTTGGTGCTCACTCAGTTGTCACTGATCAGGGAGAACATATATTTGTCCCTTTGGGACTGGCTTATTTCACTCAGCATAATGTTTTCCAAAATCCTAACAGGGATCACTTTTCAGTTAAAATTTAAACACCTAAGAATAATTGTGTGTTAATTACAGAGTTCAACCAATAGTCCTAGAACAAAAAAAAAATACTAAAATGGATAAAGTATTACATTGTACATCAATAGTCAGAACAAGAGCTGATCCAGTCACTGTTTCTCATAGTGTCCATTTCACTTCAACAAGTTTCCCCTTTGGTGCTCAGTTAGTTGTCGCTGATAAGGGAGAACATATGATATTTGTCCCTTTGGGACTGGCTTAATTCACTCAGCATGATGTTTTCCAAATTCCTCCATCTTTTTGCAAATGACTAGGTTTCGTTGTTTTTGACTGCTGTATAGTATTCTATAGAGTACATGTCCCATAATTTCTTTATCCAGTCTACCTTTGATGGGCATTTGGGTTGATTCCAGGTCTTAGCTATTGTGAATTGAGCTGCAATAAACATGAATGTGCAGACAGCTTGTTTGTTTGCCAATTTAATGTCCTTTGGGTAAATTCCAAGGAGTGGGATGGCTGGGTTGTATGGTAGGGTTATATTCAGGTTTCTGAGGAATGTCCAGACTGATTTCTATAGTGGCTTAACCAGTTTGCATTCCCACCAACAGTGGGTTAGTGTCCCTTTTTCCCCACATCCTCGCCAGCATCTGTTGTTGGTAGATTTCTGTATGTGAGCCATTCTAACCGGGGTGAGGTGAAACCTCATTGTGCTTTTAATTTGCATTTCCCTGATTGCTAGTGATCTTGAACATTTTTTCATGTGCCTGTTGGCCATTTTGAAAAATGTCTATTGAGGTCCTTGGCTCATCTCTTAAGTGGGTTGTGTGTTTTGATGTTGTGGAGTTTCTTGATTTTTTTGTAGATTCTGGTTATCAACCCTTTATCTGTTGCATAGTTTGAAAATATTTTTTTCCCATTCTGTCGGTTGCCTCTTCACTTTTTGACTGTTTCTTTTGCAGTACAGAAACTTCTCAATTTGATGCAATCCCAAATGTTAATTTTGGCTTTGACTGCCTGTGCTTCTGGGATATTTTCCAAGAAGTCTTTGATGGTACCTATATCTTGCAGGGTCTTTCCAATGCTCTCTAATAATTTGATGGTGTTGGGTCATAGATTTAAGTCTTTAATCCATGTTGAGTGAATTTTTGTGTAAGGTGAAAGGTAAGGGTCTTGCTTCATGCTTCTGCATGGAAATCCAATGAAATTATGAATGTTTGTGTTGAATTCTTTTATATATTCACTTATTTATTTGAAAGGCAGAGTGACAAAGATAGGATTTTGATTCCAAAAAGTATACAATGACATGTTTTTTAAAAACAATGACATATCAGCATTGTCCTTTTAAAAAAATATTTAGGAGCTGGCACTGTGGCATAGAGGATTGGACTGCTGCCTGCAGTGCCAGCATCCGTGGGCTCTGGTTTGGGGCCAGATATTCTACTTCTGGTTCAGCTCTCTGCTGTGCCCTGGGAGTGCAGTGGAGAATGGCCCAGGTTCTTGGGCCCATGTACCCCCATGGGCGACCCAGTCAGTCTCCTGGCTTCAGATCAGCACAGCTCTGCCCACTGCAGCCAGTTGGGAGTCAGCCAGCAGATGGAAGACCTTTCTCTCTCTCTCTCTCTGCCTCTCTTTCTCTCTCTGTGTAACTCTGACTTTCAAATAAATTAATAACTAAATCTTTAAAAAAAGGAAAAATTATTTATCCATTTGAAAGGGAGAACAACACAGAGGCAGAGGCAGAGAGAGAGAGGAATCTTCCATCAGCTGGTTCACTCCCCACATGTCCATAACAGCTGGAGCTGGGCTGATCTGAAGCCAGGAGCCAGGAGACCCCTGTGGGTTTCCCATGCAGGTGTAGAGGCCTAAGAACTTGTTTCATCCCACACTGCTTTCCCAGGCCACAGCAGAGAGCTGAATGGGAAGTGGAGCAACAGGACTCAAATTGACACCCATAAGGAATGCCAGCATCACTGGTGGCAGCTTCACCCACTACGCCACAGTACGGGCCACCAACATCTTTTTTTTTTTTTTTTTAAGATTTATTGTATTTAAAAAGACAGAGTTACAGAGCCTGGTAGAGACAGAGAGAAAGAGGTCTTCTACCTGGTGATTCACTCCCCAAATGGCCTCAATAGGTGGAGTTGACCTTATCCAAAGCCAGGAGCCAAGATTTTCTTCCAGATCTCCCATGTGAGGCCAGAGGCCCGGGACTTGGACCATCTTCCACTGCTTTCCCAGGCACATTGCCTGGGAGCTGGACCAGAAATGGAGCAGTAGCGACTCAAACCGGCACCCATATGGGATGTGTGCGCTGCAGGTGTAAGCTTTAAAACACTGTGCCACAGCGCAGGCCCCAACATCTTAACATCTTTGGCATATTATCAGTTAATGAATATTAAATATATACATTGCATTTAAAAATTATTATAACATCAATTTTTACAAGCCACTAATATTTAACAGTTCATTTCTGAAATTAGTCTATTTTATTGTGCTAAAATTTTCAAGAGTGCCCTGCTCTTCCACACCCCCTGAACTGCTGCTTTTAGAGGAGAGAAACATCTTTATGGAAATATCTGCAAAACAAATAATACTATTTTAAATATTTACTCCAGATGTGACCACATCTTCCCCTTCTAGGTAGTATTTAAAATTAAATAAATTATGAAATATATTAATTTCTCCAAATAATAGAATAATGAATCCTTGTTGAGTAATTTTTCAGAGAAAAACAAATTATTCCACTCCAAAACATGCCCAGCTCATTGTATATGTGTATATACAATGTTTAATCAATAAGAATGACAAAATTACAATACAGGATAATATAATCAGAAAGAAATAGCAATGGAATACCAAGTCTGTCTTTTCATTTTTATTATTTCCCTAAGAGATGTGGAAAACTTAGCCTGATATATGCGGAAAATGAATTTCAATGAATTAAGCATATCCAAATTATTCACTTAATGGCTCATTTCTTTGTTATCTTCAAAGCATCACTCTGATAATGGGAACCCAGAAATACATTTTTTTTTTCATTACGAATTCACTAACCTATATCTGGGAAGGCATTGCAGAGCAATCCGCTATTGCATATTCAAAACTTTCTTAATTAGTTCCAGTGTTAGAGACATTGTAATTCTTTAGTGAAAGTACACAGGGTGCTTCATTTGCCTTTTAAGAGTAAAAGTATTATAGCAGCCTAATTTTACTTTTTTTTTTTTCATGAAGGAAGCTGCCAACTGTAGTATCCATACAATTATTGCTTTCAGAGAGTGAATTAAATCTGTCAACAAGAAAATACATGAACTACTGCATAATAGAGCTGTTAAGAAGGTGACCCAGTTGTTATACCACAACTGCTTCCTCTGGAATAGATAACTAAGCAAATATGCTCATTAAAAATGTTTTGGTTGCCAACACAATTACAGAATAGTTCCCTTTCTTCTCTATATAATAGGTGATTTTAATGGTTGGAAAAGTTGATAATGTATGCATACAATTTGATCCAAATGAAAATTTAGGAGTGCAGTTCAATAGAATATGAGTAGCCTCGAATCCTTTTAAACAACAAAAGGTAAAGGAAATAGCATTCATTGAGTACCTACCATGGACCCAGTTTTACTTATACTATTTGAACAAAATCTCAAGTAAATGTATACTAGTATCACTCTTACTTAAAAATGAAGAAATGGAACTTCAACAGCTTATTTACTCCAAGTAACACAATTTGTAACTCTTAAAATTATAATTCACAATAAAATTAATACATAGTTCTTCATGTCTCAGCTGTGAAACACACAAGTTACTGTCTCCCTGGGTAGGAAAAATGTTTTCACATAAACTATACAATAAACTAAATATGCATAAAACCTGAAGATCCAACTTGACAAATTTTAATAAATTTAACACATTTGTATGTATATTCAAATCAAGAAATAGAATTTTGTTAAATTCCAAAGTCCTTGTTGGGCCAAATACCTTCACTACCTATATCGTGTGAAGATGATATGTATCCTGATATTTGCCACCATATTTACTGTGCCTATCTCATATAATAAGGGTTGAAAGAGTGTGAACTCTTTTGTCACTAACATCTTTTGATTAACATCCTTTTTATGCTCATTTGTTTCCATCTACTAGAAAAGCAGAGCATCAGAGAGAGAGATTGAGAGATTGCCAGGACACTTCATCAGAAGTTGGGTAAGTCAAAACTCTATTGCTCAGCAGGTGCCGTGGCTCAGTAGGCTTATCCTCCACTTGTGGCACCGGCACCCCGGGTTCTAGTCCTGGTCGGGGCACCGGATTCTGTCCCGGTTGCCCCTCTTCCAGGCCAGCTCTCTGCTGTGGCCCGGGAGTGCAGTGGAGGATGGCCCAAGTGCTGGGGCCCTGCACCCCATGGGAGACCAGGAGAAGCACCTGGCTCCTGCCTTCGGATCAGCGTGGTATGCCGGCCGCAGCACACTGGCCACGGCAGCATTGGAGGGTGAACCAACGGCAAAGGAAGACCTTTCTCTCTGTCTCTCTCTCTCTCTCTCACTGTCCAATCTGCCTGTAAAAAAAAATAAAAAAATAAAAAAAAAATACCTCTATCGCTACTCTATCATGGATGTGTTTGTCCCAAGATTTGGCTTAGGGGTTCTGTATGATGGTTCAACAAATTAAGCTGCCATTTGTAAGGCCCGTATCCAATATTGGAGTGCTGGTTTGAGTCCTAACTGCAAGCATCCTGCTAAATGAACCTGAGAAATCCAAGAGATAGTGGCCTATGTTTCAGGACTCATTCCACCCATGTGGGGTGCCCAGATGAAGTTGTTAACTCCTGGCGTCAACCTGGCACACTTAATATTGTTGTTGCAGCCATCTGGAACACCACCAGAGCGACAGAGCCTATCTACTTATCTATCAACTAGGTGTCTCTTTTTCTCTATTTCTAAAATTAATCAATGTGTAAATAAATATTGTTAAAATTGTGTCTGGTATTGTGGTTGGGAGGGTTAAGCACTGCTTGTGTTGCTGACCTCCTATATTGCAACATCAGTTCGAGTCCTGGTTGATCCGCTTCTAATCCAGCTCCCACTATGTGCCTGGCAAGGCAGTGGAAGGTAGCACAAGTGCTTGAGCCCCTGCCCCAAAAGGTGCAGCCAGATTAAAGCTCCTTGCTTTAACCTGAACCAGCCCTTTCAGTTGATGAGTTTTGAGGAATTGTAAAACTATAAACATATCTGTATATTTATTTTTCTTGGTATAAATGTATGCTTCTATTGAATTTATTATCTAAAATTAGAATTCTTACAGGAAATTCATTATATAAGCTTTTGTTAGGGATGATATGTTAGAGTTCTCCAAAGTGTGTACCAATCGCATGATACAAATTTATGCACCCACCAGCAATATATAAGGGATCTATCTGCTTTCTTTGCATCGATGTCAACACAGTAACTTGTAAACATTTTCATTTAACTTTTCTGATTGGCGTTTTATAGTATCTTATTGTTCATTTATTATGCATTGCTCTCTTCTTTTTTTTTTTTTTTTAAAGATTTACTTATTTATTTGAAAGTCAGAGTTACACAGAGAAAGGAGAGGCAGAGAGAGAAAGAGAGGTCTTCCATCTGATGGTTCACTCCCCAGATGGCCGCAACCGCTGGAGGTACGCAGATCCGAAGCCAGGAGCCAAGAGCTTATTCCGGGTCTCCTACGTGGGTGCAGGGGCCCAAGGATTTGGGCCATCTTCTTCTGCTTTCCCAGGCCAAAGCAGAGAGCTGGATGGGAAGTGAGGCAGGCAGGTCTCGAACCAGTGCCCATATGGGATGCCGGTGCTTCAGGCCAGGGCATTAACGTGTTGTGCCACAGCGCTGGCCCCTGTTCTCTTTTTTGATGAGGTAGAACATTCTCTTACGTTATTATATATCATGACATGATCTTTTCTGAAATCCCTATTCAAATATTTTCCCAAAAGTTGCATTAGATTGTCTTATTGATTCTAGTTCTTTAAATGGTCTTGACGTTAGAGCTTTATCATATGTATATGGAATAAATTATGAATAATTTCTTCCTCCCTATAGCTTATTTTTCACTCTGAGTGATTGTCCAGTTGCAGAAAAAAAATTTTAATTTTAAACAACCACATTTTATCGTATTTTATTTATAGCTACCAATTTTGTACCCTGTTTAAAACATCTTTACCTGTCAATTACACTTATTTCCCTTAATTTTCTTCAAAAATTCTCATTTATTCCAATTCATTAGACTTTATACTTGTGTGTGCAAAGTGTGAATAAATCTTTTTTTTGACCTTCTATGGGTATTCAATTGGCTCAGTATCATTTTAATAATGACATGCTTTCTCCACTGCACAACAATGTCACCTTTCTCTTAAATTAGATGTTAATATATGTATGGATTTCGTAATCCAAAAATTTAAATATTTTCTTTAGCCAGCTCAAGTCTCATTTGAGCAAATCATAAGTTCTTCTACGTCTCCTTTGAAAGATGAAAGGAAGAGAATTATGTAAATTAGTACAAAATGGTTTTAAAACATTTTTCATCAGAACCAAAAGATAGAAATGACTTTTATTTTATCATCTAGAACACTTTCTCTCTCACAGGCACACATATGCACACACACACTGTGTATATTTGGGATTAAAATGACAATTTTTCAAAATGAGAGTCGCCCCGTGAAATTTGCTCTGATATTTCACATTTTACTTTATTTAATTTTCCAAGGATACTTTTTTAGAGTACACACCAAATTGTAGAAATACAAACTCATGGCATCATCAAGAAACTGAATGGTGCTATAGCTTAGTGTTAATTGTACAGTCTTTCATACTGTCTTCTGACTTCCTGGATTTGTTAAACATTGTCAAATGATCTGTTGTATAGGGTGTATGTTAGGGTCTTGTTTCAAACTTCTACATGTGGAAATCCAGTTTCCACTGTACAGTTTGTTGAAGAAATGTTTTTTATCCAGGGCTTTAACCCATTTGTCAAATATTAGTTGTAGGTGTGTGGAGTAATTTCTGGGGTTCCTATTCTGTACCAATGGTCTATATGTCTACTTCTGTGCCAGCAGCAGGCTGTATTGATTAAAACTGCCCCATAGTATATCATGAAATTTGCTATTATTATGCTTTCTACTTTTTTTTTTTTTTTTTAAGATTGCTTTAACTATTTGGGGCCTCTTGTGTTTCTGTGAATTTTCAGGTTATATTTCTAGATCTGAGAAAAATTTCCTTGGTATTTTGATTGGGATCACATTTAATCTGTAAATTGCTTTGGGTATTATAGCAATTTTGATGATGTTAATATGTCTAATCTATGAACATGAAACATTTTTTCTAATTTTTGTGTTTTTTTCTTCTATTTCTTTCCTCAGTCATTTGTAATTTTCATTGCAGAGGTCTTTCACATCCTTTCTTAAATTTATTACAAGATATTTAATTTTTTGTAGGTGTTATGAATGGGACTGATTTTACCACTTCATTCTCAGAGCATTGTTTATATATTCAAATGCTCTTGACTTTTGTATGTTGGTTTTATAACCTGCAATGTTGCCTAACTCTCTTATGGGTTCCAGTAGTCTCTTGGTCTCCTAGTTGTCTGATATGTGAGATATATATATTTATATATATTGCTATCTGCACACAGATAATTTGATGCCCTCCTTTCCAATTTGTATCTGCTTCCCCTATTTTCCCCTAATGACTCTGACTAAATCATCCAGATCCATATTTAATAGTGATGGTGAGAGTGGGCATCCTTGCCTTGTATACAATCTTAGTGGGAATATTTCCAGCTTTTCCATTTTCAATATGATCCTGGCTGTAGGTTTCATATATTACCTTGACTGTGTTGATATATATACCTTCTGTACTGAATTTGATTTAAGACTTTTTTAATAATGAAAGAATATTGTATTTTATCAATTGCTTTCTCTGCATCTACTGAGATAATCATCTGGTTTGTATTAATTAATTTGTTAATGTGGTATATCACGTTTATTGATTTGCATATGTTGAAGCATCCCCACATCCCTAAGATAAATTCCACTTGGTCTGGGTGGATGATATTTTAAATGTGTTGAGTTTTTCTCTCACTTGTAGGTTGTCTCTTTGCTATATTGTTTCCTTCGCTGTACAAAACCTATTTAGTTAGATGTCATTCCATTTGTGAATATTTTGCTTTTTTGCTATATTTTTCATGTGATGTCCACGAAATTTTTGACCAAGCTAATTTGCTGATAGGTTGCTTCTGTGTTTTCCTCTAACAGTTTCAAAGACTCCAATGTTATGTTTAACTCTTTGGGTCGACTATGAGTTGATTTTTGTATGTGATTAAAGCTAGGAATCCAATTTCTTCTGCATGTGGATATCCATTTTCTCAACACCATTAATTTAAAAGGCTTTGATTTCTCTAATATATATACATATATATGTATGCTATATTTTCAAAAGCCATCTAGCTTAAATAAAAGGCTTTATTTCTGCACTCTCCTTTATATCCAATTATGTTATGCATCCATTATTATGAGAGTTTTTGAAGTCAGGTAGTATGATTCTTCCCTCTTTGTTCTTGATGAACATTGTTTGGATTATTTGAATTATTTTATAATTCTATATCAATTTTCTGAATTTTTTTAGTTATATAAAGTATAGCATTTGTATTTTTTAAGAATTACACTATATATACAAATTTGATTATTATGGCTAATTTAATATTATTTCAATTTATAAATATGGGATGCCTCTTCAATTTTTGTATCATTTGTGTCTTTTGCAATTTCTTTCATCAGTGTTTTATAATTTCTAATACAAAATTTCACTTTATTGGTTAAATTTATTCCTTGATATTTTAATAGTAATTGGAAATAAGTTGCTTTCTTGATTCTTTTCTAAAATTTTTTTAAAATTTGCAAAACATATTGATTTTTGTGTTTATTTGATATCTTGAAACTGCTCAAATTTGTTTATTAGTTTTAACTTTCTCATTGAGTCAATATATTTTTACATGTATAATTGTGTCATTTGCAAGCATGAATTATGTGATATCTTATTTTCTCATTTAGATGTTTTTATTTCTTTCTTGTCTAATGGCTATGGTTGTCTTCCAATGCTAGATTGAAAAGCAAATGTGATAGTGGACATCCTCATCTCATTTCTGATCTTAGAAGAAATTATTTTAACTTAACACACTCAATATTATACAGGCTATGAATTTTTCAAGTATTGCCCTGTTCTTTTGAAGTATATTCATTCTAATGCAGTCCTGAGTGATTTTTAATATGAAAGAATGTGAATCTTTATATAATTGCATGTTCCAGCATTATAAATTATTTATATATTGTTTATAATTGTTATATATTCTGATTGAATAGAATCACTTATTATTATGTAGTTATATTAGTCTATTTTTCACCTTTTGAATCAAAGTCTATTAATTATCTGTAGAGGTACACCTTGGAGTTTCACAGTTTTGAATAAATCTATCTGATATAAGTATAGGTAATCCTACTTACTTTTTCTTTCCATTTTCATGAAATCTATTTTGCCATCTGTTTTTAGGTATATTGTCTTCAATGGTGAAATTAGTCTCTTTAGGAAGTATATTATGGGGTAGTTTTTAATGCATTCAGTCCATTTTTAACTGGAGAATTTAATCAACTTATATGCAAAATTATTATCAATAGTAAAAATATAGATATGTCCCTTTTTCATCCTTTTCTTATTATTTTGTATATACTTATTCTTTTCTATCCTTCTTATTAAACTTCGTGTTTGGTGACAATATTTATAAATTTTGATTCTCTTATTTTTTTAAAAAAATAAGTATGCTATTTACTTTATATTTAAAATATTTATTTTATTTGAAAGGCAGATTTAGAGAGAGAGAGAGGGCAAAAGAGAAAGAAAGAAAGAGAAAGCATCCACCTGCTGTTTAATTCCCCCAAACGCCGCAACTTTTTCTCTTTATGACTATAAATATGACATCCACTATTCTCCTGGCCTAGTTTTTGTCAAAAAGTCTGCTATTACTCTAGTAGAAATTCCATTAAAGGTTGTTTGACACTTTTGTCTTAAAGCTTTTAGAATTAAGTTTATCTTTTAGTTGCAGTTTCACAATAATGTGTCTTTGAGATGATATTTATGTTTAAATTTAATATAATGACAGATAGCATAGAAGTAGAAAGAATCATCAAGAATTACTACAAAGAGTTGTCTGCCAACAAATTGGGAAACCTGGAAGAAATGAATAGAATCCTGGACACACACACTATGAAACTGAGCCATGAAGACATACAAAACCTAAACAGATCAATAACCTACACAGAAATTGAATCAGTATAAAGAACCCCCAACAAAGAAAAAAGCCGAGGACCCAGTGGGTTCACTGCTGAATTCTACCAGACATTTAAAGAGGAACTTACTCCAATTCTTCTCAAGCTATTCAAAATAATTAAAAGGGAGGTAATCCTCCCAAACTCCTTCTAGGAAACCAACATCACCTTAACTCCTAAACCTAAAAAAAAGATACAACAGAGAAAGAACTACATACCAATTTCCCTGATAATATAGACACAAAGTCCTCAACAAAATACTAGTCAATTGAATTCAACAACACTTCAGAAAGATCATTCCCCTGGACAAAGTGGAATTTATCCCTGTTATGCATTAATGTTATGGTTAAACATTTGTAAATCAATCAATGTGTTACATCACACTAACAAACTAAAGAGCAAAAATCATATCTCAATAGATGCAGAGAAAGCATTTTATAAATTATGACATCCTTTCATGATGAAAACCTTAAGCAAAGTGGGTACAGAAGGAATGTCCCCCCACATGATTAAGGCAATTTATCACAAACCCATGGCCAGCATCCTATTGAATTGGGAAAAGTTGGTAGCGTTCCCACTAAATTCTGGAACCAGACAAGGATGCTCACTGTCACTATTGTTAATCAATATTGTCCTGGAAACGTTAGTCAGGGCCATTAAGCAGGAGAAAGAAATCAGAGGGATACAAATTGAGAAGAAGGAAGTCAAACTATTCCTATTATTTGAGATGACATAATTTTATATATAGGTATATATAGGGGATCCAAAAGACTCCATTAGGAGACTATTGGAATTCATGGAACAATTTGGTAAAGGGGTAAGATATAAAATCAACACACATCAATCAATAGCCTTTGTATATACAGAAAATACCATGATTGAGAAACAACTTCTAGGATCAATCTCATTCATGATATCTACAAAAATACAAAAATAATGAAATACCTTGAAATAAAATTAACCAAGGATGTCAAAGATAACTATGATGAAAATTAGAAAACATTAAAGAAAGATATATAAAAGGACATTTAAAAATGAAAAAAAAACTTGCATGTCCATGGATTAGAAGCATCAACATCATCAAAATGACTATATTACCAAAAGAAATTTAGAGATTCAATGTGATCCAAATCAAAATACTGACATGCTTCACAGATCTAGAAAAAAAATTTGCTAAAATTCATATGGAAACACAAGAGCTAAACATAAATAACTAAAGCAATCTTACAAAACAAAAACATAGCTGGAGGCATTAAAATTTTACCTGATTTCAAGATATACCATAGCGTAGCTGTAATCAAAAGAGCCTGATATTGGCACAAAATCAGATGGAACAAATGAATAGATTAATGAACAGAATAGATAAGGAATAGAAATCCATCCACACATCTACAACCAACTTTTCTTTGACAAAGGATCTAAAATCAGTCCCTGGAACAAGGACAGTCTCTTCAACAAATGGTGCTGGGGAATCAGGATCTCTGAATGCAGAAGTATGAAGAAAAACCCCTACACTACACCTTACACAAAACCACTCAAAATGGATGAAAGACATTGGCATAAGCAAAGACTTCTTGGAAAAGACGCCAGAAGCACAAGCAATCAAAACCAACATTGACAAATGGGTTACATAATGCTGAGAAGCTTCTGCACTTCAAAAGTCACGTTCAGGAAATTGAAGAGGCCACAAAGGGATTGGGACAAATTATTTGCAAACCATGCAATAGATTAATTATTAATATCCAGAATATATAAAGATCTCAAGAAACTCAACAACTGGATAAGGAAATTGTGGAAAATGTACACCATGAAATACTACACAGCAGTAATAAAAGACATCTTGTCGGCCTGCACCGCAGCTCACTAGGCTAATCCTCCGCCTTGCGGAGCCGGCACACCAGGTTCTAGTCCCGGTCGGGGCGCCGGATTCTGTCCCAGTTGCCCCTCTTCCAGGCCAGCTCTCTGCTGTGGCCAGGGAGTGCAGTGGAGGATGGCCCAAGTGCTTGGGCCCTGCACCCCACGGGAGACCAGGAGAAGCACCTGGCTCCTGCCATGGGATCAGCGCGGTGCGCCGGCCGCAGCAGCCATTGGAGACTGAACCAACGGCAAAATGAAGACCTTTCTCTCTGTTTCTCTCTCTCTCACTGTCCACTCTGCCTGTCAAAAAAAAAAAAAAAAAAAGACAAAGACATCTTGTCATTTGCAAAAAATGAATGCAACTGGAAATATTATACTAAGTAAAGTATGTCAGTCCCCAAAAGACAAATACTGTATGTTCTCCTTGATTTGTGGTAACTAATAGAGTACCTAAAAGTTAATCTGTATAAGTGAAATTAAAACTTTGAGATGTGATAACTTTGAACTGCCCTTGGCTTGACTCTTGAGTATTTTTTATTGTTGTTTATAGCATTTGTTGAACTCTGTAATAAGTGTAGGATTAATCTTTTGTGTATAAATTAATTGAAAACAGATCTTAGTAAAAATAAGAATGGGAATAGCAGAAGAAGGAGGAAAATAGTGGGAAGGAAGTTAGAGTTAGGGTAGGAAGAATCAATATTTCCTAAATTTGTATTTATGAAATGAATGAAGTTTATATACCTTAAGTACAAGGTTTCTGGAAAAAAAAGGCACATTAAAATAAATCTACTGATTATCCCTATAGTTCCATAAACCAGGATATTAATGTATTTCCAAAGATTTGAAAATAATCCAGCAATTATTTCACTGAATAGCTTTTTTTTTTTTTTTGAGTCTTTTTTTTTTTTTTGACAGGCAGAGTGGACAGTGAGAGAGAGAGACAGAGAGAAAGGTCTTCCTTTGCCGTTGGTTCACTCTCCAATGGCCACCGCGCCAGCGCGTTGCAGCCAGCATACCGTGCTGATCCGATGGCAGGAGCCAGGTGCTTCTCCTGATCTCCCATGGGGTGCAGGGCCCAAGCACCTGGGCCATCCTCCACTGCACTCCCTGGCCACAGCAGAGAGCTGTCCTGGAAGGGGGGCAACCGGGACAGAATCCGGCGCCCAGACCGGGACTAGAACCCGATGTGCCGGCGCCGCAAGGCGGAGGATTAGCCTAGTGAGCCGCGGCGCCGGCTGAATAGCTTTTTATAAATGACTTTTCCTTTCTTTTCTCCATCTAAAAAACCATAATCAAAATGTTTGCTAGTAGAGCTTGACCCAGAGCTGTGGGAACGATAAGCACCATTTATGGTTTGCCCCAGGAATGGTCATTTACGTATTCACATGATTGACATGTGGAAATAAGGCTGAATTCCTTTGTTGCAACTTGGCATCCATCTTTCCTCACTTTTCTTCTGCTATGTTCCTCAAAATGAAGCATAAATGCCTTAATGTTGAATAAAAATGAAATGCTTTTCAAAAATATTTACTAGCTCAACAGTGTCTCATAATTCTTGAATACTTAATATATTCTTTTTTTATTTGTTTAATCTGGTATCCTTATTTCTAAACACCTGCTTTCAGACTGAGACATTCTTTCTTCTGTCTTATCATGTTGTGCTATTGATAGGTTCAACTATAATTTCATTTACTAAATCTATTGCTTTCAAGACTTATGATTTTTATGACCTCTATCTCCAACAAATTCTTCATTCATTTTATGAATTAACTTTCTAATATTTTATGTTGTCTATGCATTTTCTTATATCTCTACACACTTCCTTGAAATTCTTTTTAATTATTTGTTAGTAATTTCAATCATTTTCTTTTACTTGTATTCTGCTGGTAGAGTATTAGAAGTGCCATGTTATCTTGCATTTTCATATTTCTTTCAAATGGATGTTTGCCCATGTGGTCAGTTGTCTTTACCAGTTTTATAGATGGGTAACAAGTAAAAGAACTTCTGTTTGTGACATGACATGTAGTGTTACTGGATATGGACATTAACTTGGATTCTAGGTTAGTGATTTACTATAGTGCTCAACTGACTTTGTTTTAGATGTCCCTTTGGAAAAGTCACCAATTTTTTTTTGTTACAGCTCTTCTCTTCCTATCAGGTTCTGTGTCTCACAGCCATGAAGAATACAGCTTGCAGACAAGGAAGAACAGGAAAAGGAAATTCATTGAAAGAAGACAGCCAGGAAGGGAGCAAAAAGGAGTTTTCAATGAGAAGTTTAGGTCTAAAGAGGAAATGTATTTCTAAAGAGGAAATGTCATCTGTTTGGCCTGTACATATGTAAATAAGGCAAAATCCTGTAAGCTAATCAGAGCACTGGCATAAATGTAGCCTGTTTTGCTTAGAAATTCACAAAGTGCTCAACCAGCGCAGTGGTAGGCAGTTCAGCAGATTCAACACCTGAAGAATACATTGTAGGTATGTCTATGTCTTCTGTCTGTCAGGGCTCCTAGAGAGTTACACCATATATGATTCTTCCTTTCTCTCCAAGGGTCCCTGGAGTCCCTATCAATCCCCCATAAGAAAAGGTACCCATAACTCCCATTAGGGAAAGGGCCAATGACTACTCTGGCTACTTTGAACTGGTGAAATAAAACACTGGGGGCAGCAGCTGGGATTCCTTCTCCAGTGGCCTTCATGTTTCCATCTTTATGATAATTAGTGATTCCATCTGTGGGATAATTTGCAGTTTGACTGCTTCTTGATGAGAAGAAGTCATACAAGAAGGTTATAAAATTCAGCCCAAATATAAGCAGTAACAGAATAATCCAAAGGGGAACAAGAAAGGGATAAATTCATGACCATATGTCCTAAGGAGGATAAGAGGAACAAAAGAGCAGCTAGGACTTGAGATTTCCTGTACTCTTGGGTTATCTATGAACCTGATATTATCTTTTAGAACATATCTTTAGAAAATGTAATTTTCTTCTACCTGGTGGGAGTTATTCAACTAAAAGCAACATTTTTTAAATTTATTTATGCACATGTTCTACCTATTTTAGGTCACGAGAATGTATAAGGACTGACAATTTTGCATGACCATAGAACCTCATGCATTAATAGAAGCTTGTTGAATCTTGATGGCCATCACTGTATTCTTACATTCCCATTGAACCATATTAATTAAATTTCAAATGAACCTCTCCAGGATTAGGATGCTAAAACACCAAAAGAAGCCTCTGAAGTGCTGTGTCACACTGTGGGTTTATCTAAGAGAGTTGACATGGGCTTGTTCATTGAAATCCTAACGTATCTCAAAGTTTGATGTAGAGAACATCCTTTTGTGATATGGCCACAGCTAGTACTCTAATAAGGATTCCATATTTAATATCCAGAGTATGCTGTATGTTCTGAGTTGAAGACTTGTGATTTGGGAATGACTGCTACAATTGTGCAAGCATCTGTTCGCACGAAAGGCAAGACCAAATATAATCCCCTTACACACAAAAAGAAAACTGGTCCCAATGAGTGAAAACACTCCAAGGCTTCTCTTCGGAAAGAATCTGCCAATAGCAGTATTTTTCTCTGGATCATCTGGTATTTGATCCTAGAACAGTTGCAGGGAATGTTTTCTTCAGACAACCCCCACTGGTCCTGGGCCATATTATATCAGAAAATAATATCATTATGTCTTCTGGGTCTGTAGTCATGCTGATTAGGATTGTATGAGCGGAGCGAACTGTGATGCAAAAGAGCATAGAAATAATGTGCCCTGGATGGGTGGCATAAGAAGAGGAGTTAGAAATATCTAGGACTGTACCTATTCTGGTGTGTTGGCAGATCAGGAGGTTATATGATGACAGATATTAGTACAACTTGCAAGCTCTTAATAACTGAATGACTCATAGTTTTATCCACTTTTTTTAAACTTTTATTTAATGAATATAAATTTCCAAAGTACAGCTTATGGTTTACAATGGCTTCCCCCCCATAACGTCCCTCCCACCCGCAACCCTCTCCTTTACCACTCCCTCTACCCTTCCATTCACATCAAGATTCAATTTCGTTTCTCTTTAAATACAGAAGATCAGTTTAGCATACATTAAGTAAAGATTTCAACAGTTTGCTCCCACACAGAAACATAAAGTGAAAAATACTGTTTGAGTACTAGTTTAGCATTAAATCTCAATGTACAGCACACTAAGGACAGAGATCCTACATGAGGAGTAAGTGCACAGTGACTCCTATTGTTGACTTAACAAATTGACACTCTTGTTTATGGCATCAGTAATCACCCTAGGCTCTTGTCATGAGCTGCCAAGGCTATGGAAGCCCCCTGAGTTCACTGACTCTGATAATTTTTAGACAAGGCCATGGTCAAAGTGGAAGTTCTCTCCTCCCTTCAGAGAAAGGTACCTCCTTCTTTGATGACCCATTCTTTCCACTGGGATCTCACTCAAGGAGATCTTTCATTTAGGTTTGTTTTTTTTTTTTCCCCCCAGAGTGTCTTGGCTTTCCATGCCTGAAATACTCTCATGGGCATTTCAGCCAGATCTGACTGCCTTAAGGGCTGATTCTGAGGCCAGAGTGCTGTTTAGGAGATCTGCCATTCTATGGGTCTGCTGTGTATCTCACTTCCCATGTTGGATCATTCTTTCCCTTTTTGATTCTATCAGCTAGTATTTGCAGACACTAGTCTTGTTTATGTGATCCCTTTGGTTCTTAGTCCTATCATTATGCTCAATTGTGAACAGAAATTGATCACTGGGACTAGTGAGATGGCATTGGTACATGCCACCTTGATGGGATTGAATTTGAATCCCCTGGTATGTTTCTAACTCTTTTTGAGTCTACTTTGAGATAGCGTTACCTTTGAACCTCAGGCTGTATGTCTAATATCCCCACATAACCTGAACTTGGTAGGTTCTGTATCTCAATTTATATATATTTCTTATTTACATCATTCTTTAACACTTTTACAGAGTGGACAGTGAGAGAGAGAGAGACAGAGAGAAAGGTCTTCCTTTGCTGTTGGTTCACCCTCCAATGGCCGCCATGGCCAGCGCACTATGGCCGGCGCACCATGCTGATCTGATGCCAGGAGCCAGGTGCTTCTCCTGGTCTCCGATGCGGGTGCAGGGCCCAAGCACTTGGGCCATCCTCCACTGCACTCCCTGGTTACAGCAGAGAGCTGGCCTGGAAGAAGGGCAACCGGGACAGAATCTGGCGCCCCAACTGGGACTAGAACCTGGTGTGCCAGCGCCACAAGGTGGAGGATTAGCCTAGTGAGCCCCAGCACCACCCACTTTTACTACTTTTCATCTTAGAAAGGTATTCCAGGCCCACGGTATATATGCCTGCATCAGTGCTACAGACAGCTATTTTCCAAGCATCCCTGATTCCTTTTAATAAATAAAGAATGGTATTTAGATATCAAAAAATTATATATTTTGGTGCTATTATGGTTGTATAGGTTCATATAGCACAGTTTTGTGGAAATCCATCCCACCCAGGACATTCCTTTATGTGATTAGAAACAAAAGGATGCATTTTCCTTAATCTCTATAGCATCTCCAACTTTGAGATTGCATTACTCTGAGGAAACTCTGGTGCTTGTCAGATTATTCAATGCAATAAAGCCATACCAGGATTCATTGATATAATAAATTAGAGAAACAGTAGTAGAGCAATCAGGGAGCAGGCTAGATCAAGGGAATCTGTTGAGTCTTTTCCTTGCCAGAGGCAGCACCAACAGTTTTAATAATTTTTTATCTTGAACCACTGGATTATAAAATAGAAAAGAAGATGGCTACAAATTGCATGAGGTCAATAAATAGTATAAAGGCTTAGAAAAATTTAATCATGGATCCATGTCATTAGTAGAGATAGGCTGACGAACAGTAAGATAAAAAGAACTAGCACCCAAGTAGTAGGGCTGTTCTCAAAATAACTGCACCTCAATGATATATTTTTTTATTGAAAGGTGGGGAGGGATGAGCATAACAAATTTAGTTATCCTTTTTAAAGAGGAGTTTGAGTCCTTCAATGGAATATTTTTCTTCGGAAGTGTTGAAGCCATTCTCTGAGATGAATTCAAGTTGATTTGGAAACTCCATCTTTTACTTTGGAACGTTGGATCCTGGAATACAATCCAGACAATTTCATTGTATTTGAGGTAGGCAAAATTACCATGGAGGGTCCCTCCCAAGTCTCTAATAGTGAGGGGGAATGACTAGAAAGACTCTTGACTGACATTAAGTCTCAGTGGCACGATTGAATTTTGTGATCCGTACAACTCTGGGATATTTTTCCAGTAACTGTTGATGACCTGTTGAAATTTGGACAGGGCCATGACTGACTTACTTAGAGCAAGGGTTTCCTGATCTCTTGTTAAAACATTAGCAATGAAGAATGCCCAGATAGCATCTAAACGGGGGGCTTAAATCTAATCCTGAGGGGGTATTTATGATCAAGGTTATGATAATAGGGTAATCCAGAGAAGTTAAGTTTCTTGAGATAGCCTTTTCAGATGACTCTTGAGGATCCACTTAAGTTTTTTTACCTTCCTGAAAACTGGAGTCCCCACTCACAAAAAAGATTATATTGTATACCTAGTGCCTTGGAGACTCCTTGAGTAACAGCCACATGGAAGGAGGGGCCATTATTTCTCTGTATACTTTTAGAGAGTACAAGCCAAGGGACTATGTCCAAAAGAAAAACTGATTATCAACTCTTTGGCTTTCTCAGTTCCACAAGGAAAAGCCTGCACCAATTGGTGAAGGTATATACCTCTTACTAGGAGATAGTATCTACTATCTTTTTTGTCTGGCTGTGTGGAGTTCAGTTAGGAGTAATTAATTCAAACCGTAAGTTAGTTTAGATTAAATACGTTTGAAAGTAAGACTTAATAATATGTAATATGTTAAGATTAAATGATATAAAATATGGGGCAACATATTAAACTCTTGGTCTTAAGAGCTTTCAGGACCTGTCGCAAGAATCACCATTCCTCCATGACAGGCTTTATTTTAAGCCAGAAAAGACAGGCCTGAGGATATGGGAGTGAAACTATTCCTGGAATTTAGATTTTTCTGCCTTCCTGAATGACGCTGACCCCTAAGTTGCTCAAATGCACCAATAAAATGCATAAATTTAGGTAACTGCCATATAAGGAATAAGGAACTCATGTATGTGTGTAGTGACAGATATACTTGTTTATTTGCATGCATAAAAATGCTGGCAGGGGGAGGGACAAGGCTTCTTGCCTCAGCACTATGTTACGTCGTAGGTGCCGGTAAGAGCCCAGGTAGCTGGTAATAAACTCCTCTTGCTGTTGCATCCAGCCTGCCTTTTTTTGAGTTGTTTTTGGGAGGGTCTCAAACCGGACAAAACAGCTGCCATTCTTTCCCCAGATAGCTTTCATTTCTGTGTTCCAGGGAGCAAGAACCTTTGGTTCAAAGCAGATTTCACAGCCTCCCACAATCTGCTTGATTGTCTATTGGAGGCCCCATCTGATAATCATTGGGCAATATAGAGGGTTTTGTATTTTTCCAAGTAGAAGGCCAAATTTCTCTGTCCTCCAGCTGTATTCTGGCCATGGTGCAGACCACGACTAGACATTTTTTTTCTTCAAGATTTGAGGGTCAAAAGAATCCAAGTGCCCAATAACGAAGTTCAAGAGAGTGCATGCAATGGATGGCTTGTTACCCATCTGAAATGAGAGGATAATAAACAGACATCCCTAATCTCTGCTTCTGCCCATTTGAGACACCATTTAAATTTATAGGCTATGGGAGCACAGAGTCCTGTAGCCCACAAGAGAGGTTAGAGCACATAGCAGACACAAGAACTTGTACATGCACCTCTTTTCATGTGTCCTTGGGACCCTTGATCCCATACATCATATGCTCACATGCGGCCTGACTTAAACAAGTAGGGTTAAGCCAGCAGGAGTAGCTATCCTTACTTGGACCTAACATTGACTCTCCTTTATATTTCCCTGTCTTTCTTTTCTCTAGAACTTGGTGTAACTAGCTACTGAATACATCCAAGCAGGCTTAATGGAGAAGACAGTAGAAGATATTCCCCAGGATAATATTTTGTGGACTACACTTGGATCTCTTACACCATATATCTTGGCCTAATTCCTCTAAGACTCTCCCAGGCTCAAATTGCTCAAACCTTTGCTAGTTTGGACCTGTTTGATTTGTAAGTAACTTGGTGATGCCTGGATATCTAATGTTTCGCTTTCTTTTTTTTGTTTGTTTTCAGTCCCCATCTAAAGATCCTATCCTAATCACTGAGCTGAATGTAGTGTAGAATGATCTAAATGTGCCTATCTCATATTTGCTAGGCAGTTCCCTGTCCCTGGTGTGGGTGGCTTACCCAGGATATAGACTCTCTTTGGGTCATCACCCTGCTTTTATGTTGATGGGTGATATCTCACTACTCTCCATCATCAAGCAACAACATAACATGCAGGGCAAGCTAAGTCTGCTGTAAAGCCATGGAGGATAGTGTCCTCTGGAAACATGTCTCGTTTATCCCCGAGCAATGACCTTTAGATAAGTAAAACATGACATTGGCATCATTTTAGATGAACTCAAAAATTATCTCTCCCAATTGTGAGCCTTATCTTTGTTAAAAATGATTTACTTTATTTATTTACTTACTTATTTATTTGGGAGGTAGAGTTACAGACAGAGCAAGCAAGTGACAGAGAGAAAGATCTTCCAGCCACTCCTTCATTCCTCAAATGGCTGCAATGGACAGAGCTCAGCCAATCTGAAGCCAGGAGCCAGGAGCTTCTTCCATGTCTCCTGTGTGGGTGCAAGGGCCCAAGCACTTGGGCCGTCTTCTACTACTTTTCCAGGCCATGCCATAGAACTGGATTGGAAGTGGAGTGGCTGCAACATGAATTGGCTTCCATATGAGATGTTGACACCACAGGCAAAGGCTTAACCTATTATACCACAGTGCCAGCCCCAACCGCTTTATCTTTTGAGAAGTCCAAGGATCCAACAGAAAGCCTCAAGGTCAAAAGACTCAATTTGGAGCATTAAATTTAAATACTTTTCAGGAGTTCAAGCATTTGGTCAAAGTAAATGTAGTAATAATTCATTTAACCTTAGTATTTTAACCACAGCTATTGGAGAGATGTAATCAGCGTTATGAAAGTAGGCAGATAATAAAGGTAGAAAAATAAAAGCAAGCAGGTAATGCTAACCCCTTTAAGACATTTTAAAATCCAGTTCTCCCAAGCAATTGAGACTGAATAAAGACAACAGAAAATTTATGACACTTTCCCCCAATATACATAAAATTCTTGTTACCTAGGTCAGTTACAATAGCACAGAAAACCCCTAATTAAAAGGACTAGCCTGGGCCGGCGCCACAGCTCACTAGACTAATTCTCCGCCTTGCGGCGCCAGCACACCGGGTTCTAGTCCCGGTCGAGGTGCCAGATTCTGTCCTGGTTGCCCCTCTTCCAGGCCAGCTCTCTGCTGTGGCCAGGGAGTGCAGTGGAGGATGACCCAAGTCCTTTGGCCCTGCACCCCATGGGAGACCAGGAGAAGTACCTGGCATCGGATCAGCGTGGTGTGCGGGCCGCAGCGTGCCGGCCGCGGCGGCCATTGGAGGGTGAACCAACAGCAAAGGAAGACCTTTCTCTCTGTCTCTCTCACTGTCCACTCTGCCTGTCAAAAAAAAAAAAAAAAAAAAAAAAAGACTAGCCTGTGACATCAACATATGGTCCCATTACTTTGGGCAGTTAAGTATATTATGGAACAAAGAGGTACAGAATCAAATAATCCTGAAAGAGCTGAAGAAAATGTCACCAACAAAATATAAACAGTGGAGAAAGGGAGAAAAGAAATCTATTTGATTGTATATACAGTTAATGGAATATGGCCCTTCTCTTATTATTTTAGGTAGGGAAACCCATCCAGCTAGCTGAAGGCATCTCCCTCTCCCTTCCTGACATTTGAGACTTAGTGAGGAGGGGTTGTGGATAGAAAGGAGAGAGTGGGTGAGTAGTTTAGATTAAAATCTAATACCCTAATGGGCTGTCATAGTCTGAAGCCAATCAGGGAGACTTCAGGCAACACCAGGGAGTTTCCCTGCTAAGAACCCTTCAATTATTCCAATAACTTATTATGGTTTCATGAGTTGGATGAATTTATCAGAAAGGAAACTAAGGCAGAACAACACCAACATTCTTAGTGTCAAAGATGAAGAAGAAATAGCTGGTATACTCCAGCAAATCTACCCTCTGAGTATTTAAGACCAAGGGCCACACTAACAGCTTTTAATTGATTGACAGAGTCCTGCTGTTTTTAACTGATAATGGACTACAGTCAGTGGAGAAGAAAGATATCAAAAAAGAAAAAAAAAAAAGGGAGGCAGTCTGTCTTTACTCACACTTCTGACAATCCCAGACAAGTCTGCAGGATATGTTTTAGATTTTTCTTTTCACCATCTTCTTCAGGGAAATCGTAGCTTTTAGTGTGACAGCTCCTTGCGTTACATCTCCTTGTGTGACAGTTCTTTTCTCCCTGCCAGTTTATGAGGCAAGTGGACATGGAAGAATGATCGTGGCGAAAGAAGTTTATTGAGAGAAAAGAAAGCTCCTGATAGTAGGAAGGAGACCAAAAAGGCATTACTGAGGAGGAGACTAGGTCTAGGAGCTTTCTGTTTCTTAAGGAGGAAGTTTGCTTGATTGGCCTGGACATTTGCAAATAAGGTGAAACCCTGTGATCCAGCCAACCAGAGAACTTAATTCGATGTAGGCTGTTTTGTTGAGAAGTTAGCAAAGTGCTCAATGTGGTCTGGGATGGGCAGCACTGGTGCAAAAACGTCTGGACATTGCATCGTGTGTATTTCTGCCATCTCTCAAGGCTCCTGCATTGTCACACCATGCTTGTTTCCTACTGTCCTTTCCAGGGAGCCCCAGTATCCCCGTAAGTTCCTTCAGCTGTAATCATGTTGTTAATGTCTGTGGATATCTTATTGGCCTAGTTTCAGAAATTCTCAAGTTTCACCCAATTGGCCATCAGCTGTCTTAGGTAGGATAGCGTTTCTGGCAACCCTGGGGATGATGCACTTAATTTTCAATTTCATATTCCTATAAGTTTTCCCAAGTCACATAAAGCGAAGTTACACTGGTGGGTCCAAGCTATTGCACCACAATGTCACTGATAGAAGAGTGAGATGTCAGTTTTAGAGGGCCACACCGAGACAAAGTCATTCTAGTGTATCCCTACAGGGCATCTCATTTTATCTAAGGGCTGCACAGGAGACATGATGGCCATTCTGTGGGCTGACCTGTTCAAAGACCTCTGCCAATCATCTCTTCCTGGAACTAAGAGTGAGAGAACAGCAGGACTGTCTGATTTTGGGGTTCCCAGAGGCTGAGATTCTGAGAACATGCTGTTCAACTCTTTTTTGAAGCCAGAGGAGGGTGGCAGAATTGTTCCGCTACTTCTTGAGAAATTCAGCAAGCCAAGCCACTTTAGAAAATCTTTTCTGCTACTTCTTCAGGATTTTGTGGGCTAAGTCTTTCAGATCTGGTTGTTTGTGTGCTTCCTTGGGCCAAGATTCTAATTGCCAAACTTTTTAATGGACACTACTCACAAAATATAGGTGATAGATAAAAATATCTATGGGAAATTTAAATTTACATAAATAAAAAAGAAAATGTAAATACATAGACTTATGTGTGCATGTACATCTAGCAAATAATATCAGTTATATTGTTTATCTGAATATAAAGACATTTCATTCATTTTTGAGCCAAAATTTTCAGTTATTAATTGCATAATCTATGTACACCGAAGTCAGCAAAATTAAAGGCAATAGTGATAACTCAAGTGGTTTTATTTTTGCCTCTGATGTGGGAGACCCAACTGAATTCCTCCCTCTTGGATTTTCAACTCCCATCAAGCATCTGGTGAGTAGAATAAAGGATATGATAGCTGTCTCTCTCTCTCTCTCTCTCTCTCTCTCTCTCTCTCTGCCTCATAGTAATTTCATAAATCCATTTGGAAAAAAAGACCTGGAAACTAGGAAATGGCTAGAATGTCTTCAGAGCTTGCTAAGACATCATGGCCACGATGTGATAGTAATATGCATAGTACTGATCACACCAATGAGGTTTCAGATGGAAATGATGTTTGGATTGGGATTTGGACTAAAGGCCCCCCTTGTCCTGCTATGGAAAAACAAAAACAGGAGCCGGCGCTGTGGCCTAGTAGGTAAAGCCACCGCCTGCAGTGCTGGCATCCTATATGGATGCTGGTTCGAATCCTGGCTGCTCTTCTTCCTATCCAACTCTCCACTATGGCCTGGGAAAGCAGTAGAAGATGGCCTGAGTCCTTGGGCCCCTACACCCGGGAGGGAGACCTTGAAAAAGCTCCTGGCTTCGGATTGGCACAGCTCCAGCCAATTGGGGAGTGAACCAGTAGATGGGAGACCTCTCTTTCTCTGCCTCTGCTTCTCTCTCTGTGTAACTCTGAATTTCAATTAAATAAATAAATATTTTTAAAAAAGAAAACAAAAACACCCATGTGTATCCAGTTCTTGTCCTGAGATTGGTGGAGAGATGAACTTAAAGATGATGCACTACTTTGGCAAAGGAGATTTCAAGGCAGCAAAGAATTCAGGCTGCGATATGAGCATTATCAGCTGCCGTTTTTAAATTTCAGAGTGAGAATCAAGAGCAAAATAGAACAAGGCAGAGCATTTTGGAAAATTCACAGATGGGCCGGAGAGGAAACAAAGAAAACAATTTTCTGGATGACAGAGTGCAATAGTGAAAAGTCTTACTAAACAGATTAGCACAGGTAAAAAGGAGCCACATGCTCATAGGCAGGACAATAGAAGAATGACTTCTGAGGTATTTCACAGAACTTAGAGGCTGCCCCTGTGATCACAGTCCCAGAAGAGTTGAAGAGCATAATTATCTTGTGAAATCCCATGATACTATCCAAGAGCTCACCGAATACTGCCTCAATTATTTGCTTTCCTGTGTTTGGCTGGCAAAGCAGTCTAGTCCAGCTACCATATATCAAGAAGCCCCAGGTACAGTTGGTACTTGCAGTAGACCTAAACGTCATCTGCTTGATGATGGTTTTCAGGCTTACAGAATGTAAGATTACAGGCTCATGGCAGGTTTAGCAGATATGAGGGCTCTGCTTATCTGGGGTATTCACAAGCAGTCTCAAACAGGATTTGCTCAGAGGAAAGTTTTATTTATTTATTGCAAATAAAGGATATTGCAGGAAGGTATAGTTTCTGTTCAGAAACAAGTAATTTGCTCGGGTTAGCGGAGTGTCCAGGATGAAGAAAATAGTGAAGAGGAGGCTCTTGCTGCTTGCAATATACATGCTTCACATGGCATGTTCAAAAATCTGGCTGGAATTGCTTTACTGCAGCTTTGACCATTAATAGTTTCTAATAATTGACCCCTTTTGAGTACAATGTTGAAAAATGAGCTTTTGTGGAACATTTTCTGGAATATTAAGAAAGTAAACTATTTATATTCTCTACTTCCATTCTTACCTACATCCCACACTCCCCCCGGGCATTTCACATCTTGAGGGTTACGGGATGAAGGTCATTCTTCTGTAACTGCTTTCTATTGAACGGGTTTCTAGCACCCCCCAGGTAAGAGGAGTGAAATGCTCACGCTGCAGGATTACACACTGTGACACAACCTCTAAGAACTTAGCGGCAACATGGCATGGCATTTAGAACTATTTTGTAATTAGCGCTGGCTCCTTTTGAAAGACAGAATTATGACTGACACCAGCTCACAGAGTCTCTCTCAGGAGCATTTGAGGTAGTTCCAAGAATTTCCTTTCTTTGTCCATGTAGGATCCAAGGAGTCATAGTTTTACATCTGCTTGTCTCTTGCATTCTTTCCACACAACCAGGTCTCCAGGCACCATGCAGTCACCCACTTGCTTCTAAAGCCTGGGAAATTCCAGTTGACATAGTTGAAATTAAAGCAATTTTTCAGTCTCAGGCAGACCGAATTTCAGCAAGCTTTTAATATCTTCTCCAATCTTTTCAGTTCAACTGGGGAAGGCTTCTCCCTATCATGTAAAAGTGTCAACAGACTTCAAAAGGTATTTAAATCCCCTGCAGCTACTGGGATAACTGTGTAGTTGACCTTCCAATCTTCCTGATCAGCACTGCTTAGGCTATTGAGGCATGAGAAGCATTGTCTGCAAACATTTTTAAGAGAATGAGTGGCTTATTTTACTATTTTAGCTACCAATTCCTTTTGCTTTTCTTAAGCATCTGGTTATATATGCTCTGCTGACCTTAGCGTCTGGAATCATGAGCATATTCAATAGCAGCCCAGTCTAGATTCTAGGTATTGATACTGTTCTTTTTCTGTCTACCATCCACTTTTGATAAAGGAGCCTTTTCAAAACTCTCTACTTAGACTTCTGGTCTGCCTGAGAACACTTAGACTTAAAGTCAGAACAGCCAGTGAAGGTATCAGAGGTGGCTGGAGAGTCCCCATTGTTAAGGATGCCTGTTCTGTGACCGCATCCACCATACTCTCCTTTTTAATACTTGAGAATTCCCCTTTTGTTGTCTTCTGCTGCCTACAGCAACTATTGATTTAGGTTTTTCTATAGCCTATAGTAGCCTGAGAATTCCTTACATATTTCACTTATTTATCTTTTAAGGGTCCTCTTTCTCTGATGATGACCCCATGAGAATGGACTACTATTAAAACATACCCAGAGTCGGTATAGACTGTTAACATCTTTGTTAAGATCAGTTCTATTAGCCTCATTAGTGTTATTATTTCTACTTTTTGTGTAGACAATCCTGGAAAGAAAATTTTAGCTTCAATATTTGCATGCAAAGACAAAATTACATACCATGATTTCCATTCAACACCTGACTCATGGAGAGGGTTTTAGATAGTTAGGGCTTGTTCTGTAGTCAGTTTTTCCACTTCTCTAATTAGGAAATACATGGCGGCAAATGCCCTCAGGGAGGCTGAGCTTTCCTGGAATATTGATTTAACATTTTCTCTCTCTCTCTCTCTCTCTTTTTTTTTTTTTTAAGTTATTTTGACAGGTAGAGTTACAGACAGTGAGAGAGACAGAGAGAAATGTCTTTCCTTCATTAGTTCACTCCCCTCATGGCTGCTATGGCAGGAACTACGCCAATCCAAAGTTTGCTTTTTCTGGAATTAACATAGATTTATGGATATTTTTATTGGTCTTATCATGGTGTGTGCTCCATTTCTTTATTTTAATAGATATGACTTCCAATTAAAGGGATTTTTTTAAGATTTACTTATTTATTTGAAATGCAGAGTTACAGAGAAGCAGAGGTAGAGAGATAGACAGAGGGAGAGAGAGGTCTTACATCTGTTGGTACACTCCTCAAATGGCTGCAACAGCCACAGCTTGGCTGATTCGAAACTAAGAACCAGGAGCTTCTTCTGGGTCTCCCACATGGGTGCAGGGACCCAAAGACTTAAGCCACCTTCCACTTTTTCCAGACACATTAGCAGAGAGCTGAATCAGAAGTGGAGAAGCTATGACTTGAACTGGTGCCCGTATGGGAAGCAGGCACTGCATGAGGCAACACTTTTTGTTTTTTGTTGTTATAATTAGACAAGTCACATTCAAAAGAAATATTAATATTAATAAATTTCTTTTTTATCTTTTTCCATCCTTTTATTTAATGAATATTAATTTCCAAAGTACAGCTTATGGATTACAATGGCTTCCCCCCCATAATTTCCCTCCCACCCACAACCCTCCCCTTTCCCACTCCCTCCCCACTTCTATTCACATCAAGATTCAATTTCGATTCTCTTTATATACAGAAGATCAGTTTAGCATACATTAAGTAAAGATTTCAACAGTTTGCTCCCACACAGAAACATAAAGTGAAAAATATTGTTTGAGTACTAGTTATAGCATTAAATCACAATGTACAGCACACTAAGGACAGAGATCCTACATGAGGAGTAAGTGCACAGTGACTCCTGTTGTTGACTTAACACATTGAAACTCTTGTTTATGGCATCAGTAATATCTCCCTAGCTCTTGTCATGAGCTGCCAAGGCTATGGAAGCCCTCTGAGTTCACTGACTCTGATAATTTTTAGACAAGGCCATGGTCAAAGTGGAAGTTCTCTCCTCCCTTCAGAGAAAGGTACCTCCTTCTTTGATGACCCATTCTTTCCACTGGGATCTCACTCAAGGAGATCTTTCATTTAGGTTTTTTTTTTTTTTTTTTTCCCCAGAGTGTCTTGGCTTTCCATGCCTGAAATACTTTCATGGGCTTTTCAGCCGGATCCACATGCCTTAAGGGCTGATTCTGAGGCCAGAGTGCTGTTTAGGAGATCTGCCATTCTATGGGTCTGCTGTGTATCTCACTTCCCATGTTGGATCATTCTCTCCCTTTTTCATTCTATCAGCTAATATTTGCAGACACTATTCTTGTTTATATGATCCCTTTGGTTCTTAGGCCTATCATTATGATCAATTGTGAACAGAAATTGATCACTGGGACTAGTGAGATGGCATTGGTACATGCCACCTTGATGGGATTGAATTCGAATCCCCTGGTATGTTTCTAACTCTATCGTTTGAGCTAAGTCAGCTTGAACATGTCCTGAATTGCACATCTCTTCCCTCTCTTATTCCCACTGTTATATTTAACAGTGATCACTTTTCAGTTAAGTTTCAGCACTTAAGAAGAATTGTGTATTGATTACAGTATTGAACCAAAAGTATTAAGTAGAACAAACAAAAAAAAATACTAAGAGGAATAACATATTAAGTTGCTCATCAACAGTCAGGGTGAGGGCTGATCAAGTCACCGTTTCTCATAGTGTTCATTTCACTTTAACAGGTTTCCTTTTTGGTGCTCAGTTAGTTGTTACTGATCAGGGAGAACATATGGTATTTGTCCATTTGGGATTGGCTTATTTCACTCAGCATAATGTTTTCCAAATTCCTAACAGGGATCAGTTTTCAGTTAAAATTTAAACACCTAAGAATAATTGTGTGTTAATTACAGAGTTCAACCAATGGTACTAGACCAAAAAAAAAAAAAATACTAAAATGGATAAGTATTACATTGTACATCAACCTTCAGGACAAGAGCTGATCAAGTCACTTTTTTCTTCTTTCCTCCCCATTATAATGTCAATGGTTCTGCATGAGCATTTAGTATGATTACAATTTGTCTCATTCTTTTTTTTTATTTGACAGGCGGAATTAGATAGTGAGAGAGGGAGATAGAGAGAAAGGTCTTCCTTCCTTTGGTTCACCCCCCAAATGGCTACCTTGGCCAGCGCGCTGCGCAGATCCGAAGCCAGGAGCCAGGTGCTTACTCCTGGTCTCCCATGAGGTGCAGAGCCCAAGCACTTGCACCATCCTCCACTGCCCTCCTGGGCCAAAGTAGGAGCTGGACTGGAAGAGGAGCAACCAGGACTAGAATTGGTGTCCATATGTGATGCCAGCACCACAGGCAGAGGATTAACCAAGTTAGCCATGGCTACTGCCTCTCTCTTTTTTTTAAAGATTTATTTATTTATTTGTTTGGAAAGGCAGGGTTACAGAGAGAAAGGAAGAGAGAGAGAGAGAGAGAGAGAGAGAGAGAGAGAGAGAGATGGAGAGATCTCCTATCCTCTGGTTCAATCCTCAAATGGGCACAACAGCCAGAGCTGAGCCAATCTGGAGATAGGAACTTCTTCTGGGTCTCCCTCTTGGGGTCAGGGGCCCAAGCATTTGGACCATCTTCCACTGCTTTCCCAGGTGCAATAGCAGGGACCTGGATCAAAAATGGAGCAGGGGGCCAGCACTGTGGCACAGCTATTAAAGCCACCGCCTGCAGTATTAACATCCCAAATGGGCGCCAGTTTGAGTCCTGTCTGCTCCACTTCTGATCCAGCTCTCTGTTATGGCCTGGGAAAGCAGCTGAAGATGGCCCAAGTACTTGGGCCCCTGCTTCCATGTGGGAGCCTGAAAGAAGCTCCTGGCTCCTGGTTTTGGATCATCCCAGCTCCTGCTGTGGGATGTGGCCATTTGGGGAGTGAACCAGTAAATGAAAGATCTTTCTCTCTCTCTCCCTCTCTCTCTCTCTTTCTTTCACTCTCTGTAATTCTGTCTTTCAAATAAATAAATAAATTTTAAAAAATGAATAAAATAAGTGGAGTATCCAAGACTTGAACCAGCACCCATATGAGATACCAATGCAACAGGCAGTACCTTAACTCACTATGCACCCACCATGCTACAGCACTGGCCTCTGTATCTAACTCGACTTAAAAAAAAAGCCACCCCTGGTTTTAATTGTTCCATCATTTTGGTTAGGATCCCCGATATGGCTCCTTATGTTTCATATACATACACGTCAATCATGTTCTTATGTCAGGCATTCCTGTAGCAAGGTCATTTAACATAAATGCGTTCACCTTTTGAAAGACTGCATTTTTATGGTTTAGTTACATTATTTTGAATGTACTACCTAGGAATAGATTTCCTTTTCTTTTCACATGTAATAGACCTGTTTTGTATTAGCTCAGTGTTGGATATCCACATTATGAAGAAGCTGCCCATTCCCAGGAATCTGCATAATTATTTTCTGATTTAGGTTAGAAACAAGTCACAGAAAGTTAAGTTGCGTTATTGAGGTATGATGTGTTTCCCATGGGATAGTATAAAGCTAAAGTTCAGACAATTCACAAAGTCTTTAGAATTTGTGTTTTTCTTTTAATAAGTTATATCCCATCTCTGCCAGATAATTCAAGGTTTTACTGATTTTTTTATCAAAAGAATCCTGAGAAGAGCTACCAATGAGTATGTCACCCAATAAATTAAAGCACTGTAGCCCTCTGCCATCTGTACTCAAATTTCCCTGAAGAGAGTAGAGAGTTTTGAAATTCTTTTGGTAGGAGTGTTCCAAGATGGCAGAATAGGGAGGGAGCACACTGATGGTCTGGGAAGGGAAGGTTCAAAGAGGGGTGAGAATTTGTAGTTTCTGGGAAAGGGAAGCTCTTCCGAAATGGGGGAGACAGGGTGGACCTGTGAGGAGGACGCGAATGCCTGAGGAGCAGGACACCAGCAGGAGTGTGTACACACCAGTGCTGGAAGCCAAGGTGAGACAGGGCGCTCAGCCAGCACCGCTATAGCAGCCGCCGCCGCCCCTCCCCCAACCCACCCTGGGACGGACACTGAGACATGCACAACTGAGTGGGGGAGGAAATAGAAAATGGAACAGAGTGAGTAGTGCCTGCAGAAAGAGTGCATGATTCAGGGGGACGAATTGAGGGACTAAACAAGTGAGGATCCCTCCCCCAAGTCGGAGCTGCAGCGGGCAGGAAGCAACCATCTTGTTTGTTTACATTCAGGCTTAAAGGAGAACTGCCTCTGCCTCTGCACTAACCTTCGGAGGCAGAGCCCAAAGGTGGAGTGGAGCTACATGACACTCCTTGCGCAGGGGCGGGCAGCAAGGGAGGGCAGCTCAAAGCCCTGAAACCAGTCTACTCAAGTTACCAGAAAAAAAAAAAATTGAATAGTGCCCGCGGGAAGAGGGCAGGATCCAGGGGGACAAACTGAGGGATCAATAACGCCAGGATCCTTAGGACCACCCAACCCACAATCAGAGCTGCAGCAGGCAAAGTGCAGCCATCTTGTTTGTTTACATTCGGGCTTAAAGGAGGCTGGCCTCTGCTCCAAAGGAGGAAGCAGCAGGGGCGGAGTCCAAAGGTGGTCTGGAGCTACTTGACACTCCTCACGCAGGAGGTGCAGTGAAAGAGAGTGGCTGACCAATGAACCCCAGGCACAGACACATAATGGCGAACATAGGAACAAGGAAACCGGCCCCCCAAGGGGCAGAGATTGGCAAGTCAAAGCCCTGACACCAGCCCACTCAAGTTACAATAAATAAATAAATAAATAAAAAGTAAAAAATAAATAAACAAACTCTAGAAGGCAGATCAGCCTGCTTACCCTGGATATTGGTACAGACTCACAGCAGCCCATAGCAGAGGGAAATCAACCTGAAAAACCACCCAGACGGAATGCCAAAAAACGAAACAAAAACCCACAATAAGAATATAGAAGAACATATAAACTCGCCAATGGAGCAGGCTAAACCAACCATAACAGAGGCTGAAGAAGAAGAAGAATTTGAAACTATGCCAGAAAAAGAATTCAGAAAATTAACAATCAGAATACATAGAAATAATAATGAGAAACAGTGTCAAGAGCGGAACAAAAAACAAGCCCAAGGATTAGAGATCCTAAAGAGAAGCCAGAATGAAATACTGGAAATGAAAAACTCAATTGACCAAATGAAAAACACCGTGGAATCCCTCAGAAATCGAACAGATGAAATAGAAGACTGAATATCAGAATTCGAAGACAAACTTCCAGAAATAATACAGTCAGTTCAAATGCAGGAAGAAGAAATTAAAAATTAAAAAATATGGTCGGAGACCTACAAGATTCAATCAAATGGTGTAATGTTCAGATAATAGGAGTACCTGAGGGGGTGGAAAGAGAGAATGGATTGGAAGGTGTTTTCAATGAAATAATATCAGAAAACTTCAAACAAAGGCAGCTGGATAACAACAGGCAAATTCAACAGATAGCCAGGACTCTGAACAGGGTAGACCAGAAGAGAAATTCACCACGACACATTATGGAAACACTCAGCTCAGTGACACACAAAGAACAAATCCTAAAATGTGCCAGAGAAAAACGACAAATCACATTCAGGGGTAAGTTAATCAGATTCACCCCAGACTTCTCATCACAAACACTACAGGCAAGGAGACAATGGCATGATATATTTCAAGAAAGGCACCACAGAGAAAGAAAACTACAGACCTATCTCCCTGATGAACATGGATGCAAAAATACTCAACAAAATTCTGGCAAACTGAATCCAACTGCACATCAGAAAGATCATTCACCAGGACCAAGTGGGATTTATCCCTGGTATGCAGGGATGGTTCAATATTCGAAAGTCAATCAATGTAATACATCACATTAATAAACTGAGAAACAAAAATTATATGGTTATCTCAATAGATGCAGAGAAGCATTTGACAAAATACAACACCCTTTCATGATGAAAACCCTAAGCAAATTTGGGTTAGAAGGAACATTCCTCAACACAATTAAGGTAGTCTATGATAAACCAATGGCCAGCATCCTATTGAATGGGGAAAAGTTGGAGGCATTTCCATTGAAAACTGGCACCAGACAGGGATGCCCACTCTCACCATCGCTATTCAATATAGTCCTAGAAGTGTTAGCCCGGGCCATCAGGCAAGAAAAACAAATTAAATGGATACAAATGGGAAAGGAGGAAGTTAAATTATCCCTATTTGCAGATGACATGATACTATAAATAGGGGACCCGACAAACTCCTATAAGAGACTATTGGAACTCATAGAAGAGTTTGGTAAAGTAGCAGGATACAAAGTCAATGCTCAGAAATCAACAGCCTTTGTATACACAGATAATGCCAGGGCTGAGGAAGAACTTGTAAGATCAATTCCATTCATGATATCCACAAAAACAATGAAGTACATTGGAATAAATTTAACCAAGGATGTCAAAGACCTCTATGATGAAAATTACAAAACACTAAGGAAAGAAATAGAAGATGACACAAAAAATGGAAAAACCTGCCATGCTCATGGATTGGAAGAATACATATTATCAAAATGTCCATTCTCCCAGAAGCAATTTACAAGTTCAGTGCAATACCAATCAAAATACCAAAGTCATTCTTCAAAGACCTAGAAAAATCAATGCTGAAATTCATATGGAGAAACAGGAGACCAAGAATAGCTAAAGCAATCCTTTACAATAAAAACAAGGCCAGAGGTATCACAATTACAGACTTCAAGACATACTACAGGGCAGTTATAATCAAAACAGCCTGGTACTGGTACAAAAACATATGGATAGACCAATGAAACAGAATAGAAACACTGGAGATCAATCTAAACATCTATAACCAACTCATATTTGACAAAGTATCTAAAACCAACCCCTGGAACAAGGACAGCCTCTTCAACAAATGGTGCTGGGAAAACTGGATGTGCACATGTTGCAGTATGAAGCCAGACCCCTACCTTACACCTTATACAAAAATCCAATCAACAAGGATCAAAGAACTAGAGTTGTGCCACGACACCATGAAACTAATTGAGAGTGTAGGGGAAACCCTTAAAGATATTGGAACAGGTGAAGAATTCCTGGAGAAGACCCCAGACGCATGAGTAATCAAAGATAAAATAAACAAATGGGATTACCTCAAATTGAAGAGTTTCTTTACAGCAAAGGAAACAGTCAGGAAAGTGAAGGGGCAACCAACAGAATGGGAGACGTTATTCGCAAACTACACAACAGATAAAGGATTAACAACTAGAATCCATAAAATGATCAAAAAACACCACAAAATCAAAACAAACAACCCAATAAAAAAATGGGCCAAGGACCTTAACAGACATTTTTCAAAAGAGGAAATCCAAATGGCCAACAGACACATGAAAAAATGCTCAGGATCCCTAGCCATCAGGGAAATGCAGATCAAAACCACAATGAGGTTTCACCTCACTCTGGTTAGATTGGCTTACATACAGAAATCAACCAACAACAGATGCTGGCAAGGATGTGGGGGAAAAGGGACACTAATCCACTGTTGGTGGGAATGCAAACTGGTAAAGCCACTATGGAAAACAGTTTGGAGATTCCTCAGAAACCTGAATATAGCACTACCACAGGACCCAGCCATCCCACTCCTTGGAATTTACCCAAATGGAATTAAAGGGGAGAAAAAAAGAGCCATTTGCACCTCAATATTTGTTGCAGCTCAATTCACAATAGCTAAGACATGGAATCAACCTAAATGTCCATCAACGGATGACTGGATAAAGAAACTATGGGATATGTACTCTATGGAACACTGTACAGCAGTAAAAAACAATGAAATCCGGGCATTTACAACAAAATGGAGGAAGCTGGAAAATATCATGCTGAGTGAAATAAGCCAGTCCAAAAGGGACAAATATCATATGTACTCCCTGATTGATGGCAACTAAACGAGCATCTAAAATGATACCCATTGAAGTGAAATGGACACTATGAGAGACAATGACATGATCAGCCCTTGTCTAGACTGTTGAGGAACAACTTACTCTTTTATTCCTTTTAGTATTTTTGTTGTTGTTGTTGTTGCTCTGTTTGTTCTACATAAGACCACTGGTTGAACTCCATAATCATGCACAATCATTCTTAGGCATTTAAAATTAACAGAAAAGTGATCTTTGTTAAACATAGGAGTGGGAATAAGAGAGGGAGGAGATATAGAGGTTGGCACATGCTCACTCGGACTTACCTCCAATGGTGGAACTAGAAATGTGCCAGGGGATTTCAACTCAATCTTACCAAGGAGGCAGGTACCAATGCCAACACACTTGGTAAAGTGATAAGTTTAAATACACAACCGATCAAAAAGATAGGGTATGTGTCAATGAGATTTCACAAATAAGACCAGTGTAAGCAAATAATGAAGGATAGAATTAAAAGGGAGAGAATGATCCTGCGGGGAAAACAGGACACACAGCAGACTCATAGAATGGCAGCACTCCTGCCTCAGAATCAACCCTTGGGATATTCAGATCTGGCTAAAAGGTCCATGAGAGTCTCACAGGCATGGGAAGCCATGACACGGTGGCAAAAAACAATCTAAATGAAAGATCCTGGTGAACAAGACCCCAACAGAAGGAACAGGCCATCAAGGAGAGAGGCCCCTTTCTCTGAAGGGAGGAAGGAACCTCCACTGTGATATGGCCTTGACTAAACAAGCTCAGAGTCGGTGAACTCAAGGGGCTTCCATAGCCTAGACAGCTTAGAGCAAGAGTCTCGGATGATTGCTGACGTCATAAATAAGAGTGCCAATTGTTAAATCAACAACGGGAGTCACTGGGTACATGCTCTCCACATAGGATCTCTCTCCTTAATGTGTTCTACTATGAAACTTAAAAACAACACTACTAGTCGAACAATACCCTATACCTTGTGCAGTTGTGTGAGTGCAGCCTGTTGAAATCCTTGCTTAGCATATACTAAGTTGATCTTCAGTATATGAAGGTAATTGAAAATGAAACTCGATGAAGGGTGGGATGGGAGAGGGAGTGGGAGAGGGGAGGGCCACGGGAGGGAGGCATGTTGGGGGGGAGCCACAACAATACAAAAGCTGCACTTTGTAAATTCACATTTATTAAATAAAAAATAACTATATAACAAACAAAAAAATAAAAAAAAGAAGTCAATATTTTACCCTTTTAGTATTTTTTATTTCTACTTAAAATTATTGGTTGAACTCTGTAATTAACACACAATTTCTCTTAGGTGTTAAATTAATCCTATAACTAGTACTCAAATAGTATTTTACACTTTGTGCTTCTGTGTGGGAGCAAACTGTTGAAATCTTTACTTAATACATACTGAATTGATCTTCTGTATATAAAGATAATTGAAAATTAATCTTGATGTGAATGGAAGGGGAGAGGGAGTGGGAGAGGAGAGTGTTGTGTGTGGGAGGGAAGTTATGGGCGGGGAAGCTATTTTAATCCATAAGCTGTACTTTGGAAATTTATGTTCATTAAATAAAATAAAATATAAATATAAAAAAAAAACAAAAAAAGAAATTATTTTGGTAGAATATCCAAACAATACTGAAATTTTTGATGAGTTTTGGGAGTTTCTCATTCAAAAGCCAATAAACTTTGAAACTCAGAGCACAAGGGAATATAGAAATATGTATGTTGTATGTCTAAGACAGTAATAATACATTTCATCTCCTGTCAAATTGACCAACAGAATATGGCAATTTGATACTATAGGATGGACATCTTAAACTTCTTTATTTATGGCAATCAAGTCCTATACAATCCTAATTTCATAGACCATGGTTTCTTAACAGATAGTATAGGAGGATAGTACAAGGAGCTTTATTTGGACACATTAACACAATTAACCCTGGGCTAGTGATCATTCTAATTAAGTATTTTTTTAATATATTGAGTATTAACTAACAATCCTACTTGACCCTGGACACATACTTTTAGATTAACCTAAGTTAAAATGCATTTTTGAGTTGTTTCAGCACCTTTAGTCTGCTACTTCTTTTTTTTTTTTTTTTTTTTTTTTTTTTTATTTATTTTTTTTTTGACAGGCAGAGTGGACAGTGAGAGAGAGAGACAGAGAGAAAGGTCTTCCTTTTGCCGTTGGTTCACCCTCCAATGGCCGCCGCGGCCGGCGCGCTGCGGCCAGCGCACCGCGCTGATCCGATGGCAGGAGCCAGGAGCCAGGTGCTTTTCCTGGTCTCCCATGGGGTGCAGGGCCCAAGCACCTGGGCCATCCTCCACTGCACTCCCTGGCCACAGCAGAGGGCTGGCCTGGAAGAGGGGCAACCGGGACAGAATCCGGCGCCCCGACCGGGACTAGAACCCGGTGTGCCGGCGCCGCTAGGCGGAGGATTAGCCTAGTGAGCCGCGGTGCCGGCCAGTCTGCTACTTCTTATAGGAGAGCCAATAACCCTTCTTCCTGGCTCTTTGAGACCTATCCTTCACTCAGTCTTGACTTAAACACACAATAGAATCAAATTACTGAGCAAGGGCTTTCATGAATGGGACAGAGCACTCAGAAACTTATAGATATTCATGATAAAGTATTTTAGAACACACTTCACCAGTGAAAAGAGCCAGAAATATTTCCTAGGCCTGATACTCTTAATACTACATTTCCCTTGGAGAGTCATTTTTGGTGGTTAACACAGAATATGTTGCTCTATTGTCAAGCAAAATCTCAACTTTGTCCTTTTCTTTATAGGATAACTCAGAAATCTTTAGCGATGATACGAATTTTTCTTGAAATTTTTATGTTACTTTTGTTTAAATGACAGAGAAAATAAAGAAATAGTTAGAATCATGCCAGGGGATTCCAATTCAATCCCATCAAGGTGGCATGTACCAATGCCATCTCACTAGCCCAAGTGATCAATTTCAGTTCACAATTGATCACACTGATAGGTCTAAGGGTCAAAGGGATCACACAAACAGGTCTAGTGTCTACTAATACTAGCTGATAGAATCAAAAAGGGAGAGAACAATCTATCATGGGAAGCAGGATACACAGCAGACTCATAGAATGGCAGATGTCCTAAATAGCACTCTGGCCTCAGAATCAGCCCTTAAGGCATTCGGATATGGCCGAAGAGCCCATGAGAGTATTTTAGGCATGGAAAGCCAAGACACCCTGGAAAAAAAAAAAAGGAAGACCTAAATGGAAGATCTCTGCGAGTGAGATCCCAGTGGAAAGAATGGGGCCATCAAAGAAGCAGGTAACTTTCTCTGAAGGGAAGAGAGAACTTCCACTTTGACTATGACCCTGTCTGAATAAGATCGAAGTCGGCGAACTCAAAAGGCTTCCATAGCCTTGGCAACTCATGACTAGAGCCTAGGGAGATTACTGACGCCATAAACAAGAGTGTCAAATTGTTAAGTCAACAACAGGAGTCACTGTGTACTTACTTCTCATGTGGGATCTGTCCTTAATGTGTTGTCCAATGTGAAGTAATGCTATAACTAGTACTGAAACAGTATTTTACACTTTGTGTTTCTGTGTGGGTGCAAACTGATGAAATCTTTACTTAATATATATACTAAATTGATCTTCTGTATATAAAGAGAATTGAAAATGAATCTTGATGTGAATGGAATGGGAGAGGGAGTGGGAGATGGGAGGGGTGCGAGTGGGAGGGAAATTATGGGTGGGGGAAGCCAATGTAATCCATTAACTGTACTTTGAAAATTTATATTTACTAAATAAAAAATTTAAAAAAAATAAATAGAAAGAACGGTAGGAAGGAAGGAAGGAAGGAAGGAAGGAAGGAAGGAAGGAAGGGAGGGAGGAAGGAAGGGAGGGAGGAAGGAAAGAAGGAAGGAAAGATAGAAAACAAATAGGGAAATGTAGACCTTTCATTTGCTGGTTCACTTCCCAAATTCCTGAAAGAACTCAGACTTTACCTGAGACTTTTCCTCCTCTTATCTTCAGGAACAGTTTGGTCATTCAGTTTTCTAATTCCCTCCCCTATCCCCATTTTTGGAATGAGTTCTGGTTAAGTCCTAACATCAGTGGTCTATTGTTGGTTCCAGCTTAGTGGTAACCTACCAATGGTTACCTACCGATGGTCTCTTCCTTGTTTTCCGTAGGTAAGAGCATTCTTCTAAGAATTGATAGGAATTTTCCTCCAGAAATTGATTAAATATATGTCCAATAGCATCTGAATCAAAACTAAGAAACATTTATGAAAGGAATGCTAGGCATTCATTATGAAAGTTATCTGTTTTCTCTAACAATATCTATCCCATCTTGTGGCACACTTCTAGTTCATTTTATGTTTAAACTCCACAAAGCTTAGAAATTCAATCATAATGATTTCTTACCAAAGATGCTGATTACATCTTATAAATCACACTGTATCTGCGATGTTTGAACTTCATTTAGTGAATTCTTTCTATACTTACTAATAGTGCTACAGAATCCAGTCTTACCATTTGTATACTAATTTTTCCAGAAATTTTAATTCCTATTTGGAAGTTTTGATTAAAATTTATGAAAAATGAATAGTTGGGTATTACACAGTTTACTCTTTCAAATATTTAAAAAATTCAATTCTACAATAACAGCAATGAAAATAAATAGTGTTTTTGCATTATATTATAAACAATGACTAAGCTACTCTATTAGTATTCAGGGACTTTAAAATGTTTACAATTATTCAGAGTAAATACAGCAATTGGATATTGGAGACTAATATAAATTTAGCATAAAGAAAATTAATGTGTACACACATCAATGACACAAATAAAACACAAATATTGATATCTTTATCAAAATTAATATTGCCAATTTTTACTGTTTGATATTTTGATATCATTATGAACAGATTGAGCTAATAAATTTATACATCTCATGAGACTTGATTATATAACATTGGCAGGTTTTTAAAAATTTACTGAAAATGCAAATTTTAGGGGTTGGCATTGTGACAGTGTGTTAAGTCACCACCTGAAATAGCATCACATATCAGACTGCTGGTTTGAGTTCCAGCTGCTTTTCTTTCAATCCACTTCCCTACTAATGTGCCTAAGAAACCAATGGATAGTGTCCCAAGTGCTCCAGTCCGTGCCACCCATGTAGAAAAACCTAGATGGAGTTCTGAGCTGCTGGCTTCGACCTGGCCAGGCTCAACCACTGGGGCCTGATGGGGAAGTGAATCAAAAGATAGAAGGAGGATCTCTCTCTCTCTCTCTCTCTCACTGGGCCTTTAAAGTAAATAAATCTTGGGTCGGCACCATGGCTCACTTGGTTAATCCACTGGCAGTGCCAGCATCCCATATGGGTGCTGGGCTCTAGTCCTGGCTGCTCCTCTTCCAGTCCAGCTCTCTGCAGTGGCCTTGGAAGGCAGTGGGGGGTGGCTCAAGTGCTTGGGTCCCTGCACCAGCATGGGAGACCAGGAAGAAGCACCTGGCTCCTGGCTTTGGATTGGCATAGCTCCAGCTGTAGTAGCCATTTGGGGGGTGAACCAATGAAAGGCAGACTTTTCTTTCTGTCCCTCTCTCTCTCACTGTCTAACTCTACTTGTCAAATAAAAAAAATTAAAATAAATAAATCTTAAACAATAGAGATATTTCCCAAAGTATACTGAAACATATTTTCAAGATACATAAAATTCATTCCAATTCAATCCCATCAAAATGGCATGTACCAATGCCATCTCACTAGTCAAGATTATCATTTTCAATTCTAATTGATCATAATGGATCATAATGATAGGAATAAGAGTCAAAAGGATCACATAAACAAGCCTAGTATCTGCTAATACTAACTGATAGAATTAAAAAGGAGAGAACAATCCAACATAGGAAGTGGGATACACAGCAGACTCATAGAATGGCAGATGTCCTAAACAGCACTCTGGCCTCAGAATCAGCCCTTAGGGCATTCAGATCCGGCTAAAAAGCCCATGAGAGTATTTCAGGAATGGAAAGCCAAGACACTCTGGGAAAAAAAAAACCTAAATGAAAGATCTCCACGAGTGAGATCCCAGTGGAAAGAACAGGCCATCAAAGAAGGAGGTACCTTTCTCTGAAGGGAGGAGAGAACTTCCAGTTTGACCATGGCCTTGTCTAAAAATGATCAGAGTCAGTGAACTCAGAGGGCTTCCATAGCCTTGGCAACTCATGACAAGAGCCTCGGGTGATTACTGATGCCATAAACAAGAGTGTCAATTAAATCAACAACAGGAGTTACTGTGCACTTACTCCCCATGTAGAATCTCTGTCCTTAATGTGTTGTACTATATGAATTAATGGTATAACTAGAAATCAAACAGTATTTTATACTTTGTGTTTCTGTGTGGATGAAAACTGTTGAAATCTTTACTTAGTAAATAGTAAGTAGATCTTCTGTTTATAATGATAATTGAAAATGAATCTTGATGAAGAATGGGATGGGAGAGGGAGCAGGAGATGGGAGGCTTGTGGATCGGATGGAGCCACTGTAATTCAAAAGCTGTACTTTGGAAATTTATATTTATTAAATAAAAGTTAAAAAATAAAATTATGCTGATAATCTCATTATACTGTAAATTTGGCTCCTCAAAAACTGTTAGGTGTAAAATATATAGTAAATCAACAGAGGAAATTCATCAGAAGAAAGTTGGAATTAATTGGTAAAATATCATAAATACTTCTGGTTAGTGAACACACACATCTATGTCCAATAAACTTCTCCCTTTGCGTATATTGCTGTGAAAATAGAATATCAACTCACCAAGCAGTTTAGGGTTTATCATGAGCTTGGTGATGTCTTAATCATACAATGAATATTCCATTCATATGCCATAGCAATTATCACTAGATAGAAATGAACATGAGTAAATTTGGAAGGCCAGAGTAAACTCTGATGAGAAAGGGGTTCTGATTCATTCTATACACCTGTTGCACTAGCATCACTTCTTTAGTCCTTTAGTATGTACTTCTGCAGCGCTCTTCTTGAACCCTGACTGACAAAAATTTTATCCTAGTTTATAGACAGCTATGCAAGACATGCTGTTACCACCTGCAATCAAATAGATGGGGCATTATACATTCCCAGAAACAGGTCATAAATCCGAAAGATGGCAAGATCTATTTAAAACATGAAATTTATAAAAATGAGTAGAGAACAATCAGTGATATCTACCTTCCCATGAAAGAGTATGCAAGCACATCTGGATGGAAGGCAGAAGACTTACTGAGGTGCCACCCTAGTGGAGCTAAAATCTCCTACTCTGTGGTGCTGTGGGAAGCTGTCCAGTGGATTCCACTGACTATAAACCTAATCTTGATTGGGTCAATGATTAACATTAATTGGAGGAACATCGCCGGAAGCACTCATCTTGAAGCTGCTGGCTGTTAGATACAGCTGATTGCATTCGATAAGCCACATGCTGGAGAAACTGCTGCCTTTCCAGGGGCAGGGCTCCAGAGAAGCTGCACACACTGCTGGCCGCTGGTGAACAGAGCGGATCAGAACCAGAGATAGAGGTCCCTTCTCCATCTGAGACTTATACTGATGAAGATTAGATTTCATAATTATTGGAAAAGAAATATTAACAAGGTTATTTACATTATTCCAGAGAAATCAATAAAATGAAATATGAATTTATAACTGACAAGCAATAAATTGGAAACTGGATAATTCTGGAATCAAAAGTGTAGTCCATCCTGATACTAAGAAAGGAGAGTTTATCTCTTTCAGTTATCAGAACAACCAGAGTTGTCTTTATTTTCTTTATAATGGGTCTTCAATCAAAACTCTAATTCACTTGAAACACAAAGATTGTCTCCGAGAATTCAAGTATTTCCTACTTACTGAACCAAATTGTGTCTTGAAATATAAGAACTATTTAAGCTTTATGTATCTTACCAGTTATTCACTATGAAGATTCACGCTTACATTCTTCTGGGAATAATACACAATTCAAAATTGTGATGTCTAGTATTTTAGCTGAAGAGAAGTGCTAACTCAGAAATAAAATAGGTGAAAGGAATGAAGAAATCGGAAATAATTATGAATTCAAATAATATATACTTACATTTAATTTTATGGCTTTGAAATCGTATATGAAAAATACTATTTATGAGCCTAATATTGTGCATTAATTGTCGCTCCCCCTCTTCGTGGAGGAACGACACTAAACCCTGCCTAGGCTTCATATCCAAGTCACGGCACCATTATGTCGCTCCCCGTCTTCGTGGAGGAACGACACGGGACCCTGCGCTGTTCTTTTGTCTGCTCGGCCCTCCCCGGGTTTGCTGCTGGTTCTTCCCGGGTTGGCTACCGTCCCTTCCACCTCCGTGGAAGGGCGGTTCCCCCTGCCACATCCCCCACTTCCGCGGGGGAGCGGCACACCGCCGGCCGGCTCTCTCGGGGGCTGCACAGGTGTTCCTTCAGCTGGATGTTCCCCTTAGATGTTCCTGGTGCATGTTGTCTCTCTCCTCCTTTATAGTCCTCTTCCACCAATCCCAACTCTGCTACCCACACGCCGAGTACGCTGCTCTCCTCCAATCAGGAGCAGGTCCTACAGTTTATTGGTTGAACTGGAGGCAGCTGCATAGAAGCTGTTTCTCCCTTCTCAGCGCCATATTGTGGGAGAGCAGATGCATAGAATAGGTCTTAATTCCAGTAACTTAGTCTAGTCCGGGTTGCTCCCCACAATTAATATTTCCCATTTTATTTTGACAAAGTTAAATGGATAATAAGTGTTTTAAAAGTTTTTCAAGTCACATTTTCATTTATATGTTTTATATATATTTCTAATACTATTATATTTGATAAGGTATGTTATAGTACAGAGTATATATCTTACATATAAAATGAATACTACATAATAAGAAAAATAAGTGGTTGCACATTTGTTGAATGAGATGTTTGTTTTGTACTTTAAAAGGAAACTGGAACTGTTGTATTTTCATCTGAAGAAAGAATCATGTCAATATTACCTTAATAGATGTGTAAAACATCTTCCCAAAACTTTTCTTACAAAAAATAACATTTTATTTTAGAAGATATTACTCCCTTGGAACTAGAAAAAAGAATAAGCATGTAACTCCATTCGTTGTTAAATTCAGCATCACTAACCTTAGAGCTTTACAATCCTCCATGTTATACAACAAATACCTTTCAAAGTTAATGTTGACCTTGTTCAACGTCTCTTGATATCCGTGATGGCAGACGTTGTCTGTGGATTCTCTGAATTGTAGGTATTTAGCTTTACACCACAGTTCAGTCATATTTCCTAATATAAAATTGAAAACCTGAAAGAAATTCAAGACTTCAACTAAATAAAAATATGACTATTTCAACTTATGCTACAGTTTACAGAAATATAAGTTTATGTCTCCAGAATTCATTTTAAGGCAATATATTTTCCTATTCATGGATTCTACTTCAAGTATCTTAGGTTCATGGTGATATGAATAGATAACTATTAAATTATGAGGGTAGGCATTTGAAGAAATAATGATTTTGTAATATATTTTACGCACTTGATTTTCTGATCTACCTTAAGTTGTAACTCCTAGTATATAAAATTTACAGGAAAATTTAGAATAACTAGCTTTGTAAAACATAATACACTATAGCAGGTCTTTAAATCACATAGGAAAATTCAAACATGATGTGATTGTATACAAATTTTGGGCTGTTGCCATGCCAGCCAGATGTCTTCAACCCCACACTCCACCAACATGTGCACACTGGTAATGGAAATACTAAAAGTACATTTTATAGAATCCTTTCGCTGCAGTACTGTGGTTTAGATTTCTCCACTAAGAGAACTTAGATAATATTGGAAGACACTGACTGCAGATTAATCCCAGGATTCCTTTATCTTATTTGGACTTAATGCTCCATTTTTGTTTTCCGTCTTTGGATGTGTATTTATTTTATTTTATTTTTTTACTATTAATAGAAACTGGACCCCTATCTATTCATGAACAAAAATTAATTCAAAATTGATTGAAGATCCAAATATAAGAACTGCAACTTTAAATATGCCAGTTGAAAACATAGGAAAAATAATTGTAGACTTAGGAGTGGGCAAGAGTTTTCTGACTCAGACCCGAGAAACATGGAAAAAAATTGCAAAATAGACAAATGGGATTCCATCAAACCAAGGGTTAACTACACAGTATAGGAAACAATCCACAGAAGCAAGACAGGCATGCAGACAACTCTAGATTTATCCATGGCCTCCTGAAGTCTTCTGATTCGGGGGTAATATCCTTTCTTGGTTTCTGGTTTTCCAGTACGTTGAATAATTTTGTAAGTACTGATATCTTCTATGTTTCTGATGAAATATACACAAGGCTTTTTATTTCTGTTTTGTATGGAAGCTTAATAAGCAATGTTTTAATTTATAATTTTAGGTATACTTCATTTAGATATATAGAGTATACTACTAAAATCAACCTAAAGTATTTTAATGCTATATTATATTTTTTCTGAGTGATTGTTTCTGATTTATTATAAGAAAACCACTGTGTATTACCAATAAAATATCATCTATCTTTACAATTCAGTTGTTCTACTATTTGATTTATGTCTCTAATTCCCTATTTTTATAGAGACAGGAGACAGCTAAGATGTAACCTCAAGAAGAAAGACAGGAACACATGGGGCCCAACAAACTCAACCCTGACATGCAGAGGGAGACTGAAGGAGGACAAGCAGAGGGAGAATCAAGTCTCAAGTGCAGAGAGATATGCTCAGAACAAAATTCTCTTACTACTCAAAAATAAGATGGAATAACTGCAAACACAAGCAGGATATGGTTACAGCTGGACCCATTCAGCTCAAGCTATTGACCTTGAGACAATGAAAAGGTTATTGGTGAATAAATTGCATGGTTACAGAACCCTGTAGAACCTTCTTCGTAGTGCAAGAATATAAGTCCCAAACAACTTCCACTTAATAGTATCCCAGCTCAGAGACCCCTCCCACTAGGGCAACTTTCCATTGCTTCCATAAACTTAGCTTCATTGCTCAAATTCTTTGTCTGTGCTCATGGTTTTTCATGGTGACCACAAGATAGGAACCCAAGAGCTAGAACTATTAACTCCTGCAACAATTTGAATAATGTAAAATCATAATTGTATTGTTAAAAATCCTTAGTGTATTATCCAGAAAATGCTCTACCAAACTATTTATTTCATAGATTTATTAATTATTTTTAAATATTTTTTAAATTACTGATTCTCAAACACAGTATACAGGTTCAAATCAATATGGCAATGCCACTACATTGTTTTTTTGTTTACTTTAATTTACTCTCATAATTCAATCTTAGCTCATATCCATAGATAAAATAATTTACTTATATTTAACTTTCTAAATGTTAATTATTTGAAAAAAGCATTGGATAAGATTTTATAAATTCTTACAAATCTTTACTCACATGAGAGACCCAGAGGAAGCTCCTGGCTCCAAGTTTTAGCCTGACATAGCCCTTATCATTGCTCAATGATGTTTGAGAAATTGAATACATGTTTTATATATAATAAATTGCCCATTGATAGTATTTTAAGGTACTTAAATAAGCCATTTATTCCTTTATCTCCTCACCTCAACAAAGTGTAATTGGAAGCTTTGTATTTTTGATATCATCAACATATATAAAAATCACAAACTAATAGTTTAAGTTGAAAATAGTCTTTTTAAAAAATTTTATTTAAGTTATAGGATTTTCACGTATTTCATAGATACAGAGTTAAGAACATAGTGGCACTTGACTTCTTCTTCTCCCTCCCACCCTTACTCCAACATTTCCTCCTACTCTTTCTTGGACTCCCAGTCTTAATTTTTATAATGATCTATTTTCAGTACAGTTAGTGATAATATAGTCTACCATATTCTAAATAAAAGAGTTCAACATTTAGTACGAAGAGAAAAACTAAACATTGTTCCTCAATGGAAAAGACAGGAGCTATAAACAATCATCGATTCTCAAAGTATCTATTTCATTCCAATATATTACATTTCAGAAATAGAAGAAGGAAAGGAAGGAAGGAAGGTAGGAAGGAAGGAAGGAAGGAAGGAAGGAGAGTGAGAGCAATAGAAGTATCATATTAAAATTGTATCTATGATTAAATCTGTCCCTTTTATAGGAATACAAATTAAAACAAAATAAAGCAAAAAGAAAGAGGAAAATATTTTAAAAAGAAATTAGAGTTTGTATAAGGTTTTTGCCTTTTTATTCTTCCTTTTGAAAATTTAAATCTCCTTATATGTTAAACAAAATGAAAGTGAGATGACTCAGGAATAGTTAGCAGAATACTAGCCCCATTGTAGACCAGTTACGTGCAAAGAGATAAAGACACACTTAAAAAAAAATCCAAATTATCCAGGTTATTTGTACCAAATACCCAAAACCTTGAAGATCATAAATATGGAGCAGGGTGTATCAAATCTAGCTTTAGTTATTTCATTCTTTCTCACCTCTCACAAATTCTTAAATGTATTCATGCTTCTCCTGATATCATACTGCCAGAAAACAGCACAGCTACTTTCTCTAGCACTGGCCTACTCTTCCCATTTACTCACTCAGATATTTCCTAAAGTGTTCTCTTATTAAATTATTTTATCATGTAATTCTCAATTAGCTGGCAATAACTGATGGTTTATTTCCAGCTTTTTAGGCTTTGGAAATTGTAATCATCACATCTGGATTGCAGTTTTTGTTGGGGTATGGTAGTTGTTAATCTTGTCAAAGATTACATTCCATACATAAAACATGACTTCATCAAAAGACTAGGTCAATTCTACCACAACGTTTTATTATTTTTTCATAGTAGAAGTCATTGAAGGGATTTAATTATTACACTCAATATTTAATTAAGAAGCATAATTAGATCAAAGACACATGTAATAACTAAAACAGACAGATAATGAGGTGGGCATTTGGCCTAGTTGTAAAGACACTCAAGACACACATCAGAGTTCATAGGTTCAGATTCTAGCTCTGTTTCCTGATTCCAACATCTATCTAATGCAAACACTGAGACGAAGTAGTGATGGCTCACCTAAATGGGTCCCTCTTACCCTCAGGGGAGACCTATACTGAGTTCCTGGCTCACAGCTGTAACCTGATCCAGCCTCAGCCATTATGATTATTTGTAGGGGTGAACCAGGAGATGGAAGTGTATCTCTCTCTCTCTCTCTCTCTCTCTCTCTCACATACACACACACACAACACACACATACATTCTCTTTCTGTCTCTGATTCTCAAATAAATATTTCAACATGAAAACATGTATTAATTTAAAAATGTTTGTGTAATTGATGGATTTTTTGTTGCTGTTAGGAATGTGAATATAAATGATGCAGACAGGAAGAGCCACTGTTTTAGTGACTCAGACCATTACCTCATTGATGAGACTGCCACCACAGTCAGGACAACAATTATGCCTTTCAGTTGCAGAATGATGCTTTCTCACATAATGCTTTTTAAGTTGTCAGGAGTCTATGACACACTTTGAAAATATTCACATTAATGAAAAAGAAAGAGTTCAGATCAGAACAAGGAAGGGGTGAATTGTTTGATTTGTTTCTAATGCAATTTTACTCATTATCTGTCCAGGGAAGTTATTTCAAAGGATGCTACTGGTGAGAAAGTTTAGAATTTAAAATCTGTGATGATTAGTGCATAAAGTGTACACAAGCTCTGAGGAAGTTATTAATTACTGACAACCAGTATTAGTGGACACACGTCTCTAAAGATTCATGAAACTTTATGTAAATGAGATTTCAAAGTAATAACGGTTCTGCAACCCTGAGATCAGTTTATGGAAAGCAGAAACTTTCATTTGACTATGGGTCGCATAAATGATCAGTTACCCAACCAAGCTCTTTATGTGTTTTCTAAAGGACATTCTATTGTAGGAGGGATGGCACTGACTCCATTTAAAGATTATATTTTCTAGTAGCCTTCATAGTTATCAAAATCCATGTGACCAGGTCACTAAATTCAAGTCACTTGTTTTTCAAAGATTTATTATTTGAAAGTCAGAGATATACAGAGAGAGAAAGAGAGAGAGGTCTTCCTTCCGCTGGTTCATACCCCAGTTGGCCGCAACGGCCGGAGCTGTGCCGATCTGAAGCCAGGAGCCAGGAGCTTCCTCTGGGTCTCTGACGCAGGTACAGGAGACCAAGGACTTGGGCCATCTTGGGCCTGATTTCCCAGGCCATAGCAAAGAGCTGGATTGGAAGTGGAGCAGCTGGGTCTTGAACCGGCACCCATTTGGAATGCCTGCACTGCAGGTCAGGGCGTTAACCTGCTGTGCCACAGCACCGGCCCCTCAAGTCACTTTTTATGGGGTAGACTCTCATGATGCATACATCCATGAGAATTATTATTATCATTTTTTCCTCTTTCCACGTTGCCTAGTTAATTTCTAATAAGTTGACATAATGGAAAGAGTTCTAGTAGTTTTGATATATTCTAAGATGATTCTGTGAATAAATATTACATTTTATTGTATGAAGCATCAAATCACAAAAAAGTCTATATTTTGATATCCTTCAACATCATAATATTTCTAGATTTCAATTGTCAATATTTCTTTTTTTTCTTTTCAAAGATTTATTTATTTATATGAAATGTAGAGTTACAGAGAGGCAGAGGCAGAGAGAGCGATGTCTTCCATCTGATAGACACTGCACTAATGGACACAATGGCTTGAGCTGGGCCAATTTGAAGCCAGGAAGCAGGAGCTTCCTCTAGGTCTCTTGCGTGGGTGCAGGGGCCCAAGAACTCGGGATGTCTTCCACTGCTTTCCCAGGGAGCTGGATCAGAAGTGGAGCAACTGGGACTCCAACCAGCAGCCATACAGGATGCTGGTACTGCAGGCAGCAGCTCTACCTGCTATGCCACAGCACTGACCAGTCCAGATCTCTTTTACGGAAGAGAAAATACATCTTTATTTGGCTATGTCACTAAAATTTGGGGTTTTTATAAAAATACCTACAGTTAATAGTTATGTATGCCATCGTAGACAGAATTTGAAAAGTATGTCCCCTTAAGATTCTTGTTAACTGGCTATTCAAACACTAATCTGGCATTTCTGAAAAGAGAATTTACAAAATTCACAAAGATTCCATATGTTAAAACAGAGATAATATCCCAGTTATCAAGATGGGTCCAATTTAATCACTTGAATCTTAAAAGCAAAGAAATTTGTCCAGCTGGTATGAGAGAAAAGCAGCCAAAGAGGGAGGTGGAAGAAACGAAGCAGCAGGGGAAGTCAGAGAGAATCAAACTGTGAGGACTAAGCCTACCATTTCTGGCTGCGAAGATCAAGGAAGGAAGCCATGAGACAGAAATGAAAGGGCATAAAAATGCGGGCAATGCCCAGCACACCTTCAGTAACACACTGCAGTTCCAGCATCTCGTGGACTTGGATATGCCAACTCCCCGGATGCCACTAGAATCAAACTCTCCCGCAGTAGCCTCCTGCAAGAAGCATGACAGCCCTGCTGCCATCTCGAGTTCAGCTTTACAAGATCCTAAGCAGGGGCTTACAGACTTTACAGGAATCTGGACATTTCCTACACCTCTTAGATAATAAATATAGTTCATTTTATGCTGCAAAATGTGTTTTTTTTTTGATAAAAGTTAATACATGCTAAAATAGTTTAAAACATGCTCAAATTGAGAAATGAAACAAAACATAAACTGATTCTCTGAAGAGTGTTTAATGTCTACAGTGTAATATTTATTACTATTTATAAGGTTACAAATAGCCTTAAGTATAAGAAAAAAAAAGTCAACGATGAGAAAAAAGCTACTGTGAAGTTTCTGTCGTTGAGTAATAGTGAACTAGGTTACGCAGAAATATTGCTTTCTAATGAAAATGCAAAAAGTTCAGTAAGGTAAAACAATTCTTCATGAGCATATTAAAAAGATGAAAAGACATTTACTAACTAGTAATGAAGGGTAACAAGGAATCCATATTATTAAATAATTTATCATGTTTTTGAAGGCATGTGCAATTTTTGATTATTTAATTTTGGGGGCCAGCACTAAGGTATAGTGATATGTTACTGCCTTCAGCACTAACATTCCATGTGGTCAGCAGTTGGAGTCTAGGCTGCTGTACTTTTTCTTTCTTTCTTTCTTTTTTAGATTTATTTGTTTGTTTGAAAGTCAGTGTTGCAAAGAGAGAGGAGAGGCAGAGAGAGAGAGAGGTCTTCCACCTGCTGGTTCACTCCCCAATGGGCCTCTAAGGCCGTAGCTGCGCCGATCCAAACCCAGAAGCTAGGAGCTTCTTCGGTTCTTCCATGTAGGTGCAGGGGCCCAAGGACTTGGGCCATCCTCTACTGCTTTCCCAGGCCATAGCACAAACCTGGATTGAAACTGGAAGAGCTGGGACTTGAACCGGCGCCCACATGGGATGCCAGTATTGCAAGCGGTGGCTTCACCCACTATGCCACAGCGCTTCCCCCAAGGCTACTGTACTTTTGATCTAGCTTCTTGCTAATATGCCTGTGAAGGCAGTGGAAGAAGGCTCAAGTCCTTGAGCCCCTGCACACACACAGGAGACCCAGAAGAAGCTCTGGGCTCCTGGCTCTCAACTGTCCCAGCTCTAGCCAATATGGCCATTTAGGGAGTAACCAGTGGATGGATGAATTCTCTTTTTCTGCCTCTTCCTCTCTGTAACTCTACATTTCAAGCAGATGAATATAGCGTTTAAAAATAAATAAATAAAAATAAAATTTTTTCTTATTATATCATCAGTGCAAGATCATTTGATTTTGTAAAACATAATAAACCAGGGCCTGTGCTGTGGCATGGCAGGTAAAGCTGCCGCCTGCAGGGCCAGCATATCCCCTATGGGCATCAGTTCAAGTCTTAGCTGTTCTATTTCCAATTCATCTCCCTGCTAAAGTGCCTAGGCAAGCAGCAGAAGATGGCCTTGGGCCCTGCATCCACGTGGAGAGACTCAGAAGAGGCTCCAGGCTTAGGATCAGCCCAGCTCCATCCATTGCAGCAATTTGGGGAGTGAACAAGTGGGTGGAAGACCTCTCTCTCGCTCTCTCTCTCTCTGCTGCTACCTCTCTGTAGCTCTGCCTTTCAAATAAATAAATAAATAAATCTTTAAAAAATATAATAAATTAATCTCATTCAAAAATTAGATGATGACAAAATTTTGACAAAAAATGGGAAACAGATGTAAACCAATAGTTTTGAGGAATTCTCACATTAACAGCATAATTCAGTTTATTATCTGAATTTAGCACTATGTAATCAAAAACAATATATATTGGAAAATTATTGTATATGGTTCTCACAATTCTGCACAGTGACTTTAGCTTTAGTTATCTTGTGTGTTGAACTAAATTATCTAACTTCTATCACCATGCCCTGTGTATGTGATCAGAGAAATTTAACCTATAAAACTATTTCTCACTATCATCAAATTTGCCTTAGTCAATACAATGAAATAAGGGCTTAATCTCTTTTTTATGTACAAAGCAAAGGTACAGTCCCCCTACATTATCAAAAATAATATGTTTTTAAAGATATAAAACATATGTTTATATATCTATCAAGAGGAGTGCTACCTAACATTATTATAAGAGAAACTTTTAAAAATATTTGAAAACATATATAAAATGCAATGAAACCGGTAGTCAGTTTGTGAATATTAAAGAAAAATGTATACAAAGCACTTAGTGCTATGTAGCAACATATAGGAAACACAAAACATGCAACATGGAAGATTCAGTTTGTCAGCATTTGAATTAATATTTGTCTAGTAAGAGATCCTTTACATTTTATCATAAATCTGTTTTGAAATTTGTCACCTATATAGATTAGCCTTTTTAGGGGGAGGGGTAGAATAGGGAAGATTTTTAGGGGGAAGTTAGGAGTAGGGGAGAGTTTGATAACTTGTTTGTATTGATACTGGACAAAGTACATGATATTTTTATTTGGATTCCATATTTGTTCACAGGCTAATAGTTGACTATGTGAACTTTAACAGTATTTAAGATCACCTTTATAGCTAAATAAAATATGAAGATATTGTATATCTATATGTTATAATCCAGCTCATAATTTTTGTTCCTGGTATTAATGACATGTCTGAATCTCACAAATCCAGAGACATTGTCTTCATTACATTTACAATTTTTTAGTTCTAAGGGCTAATAAGTTTCTTGCATTTAAGTTTTTGAAGTTATTTATTAGTAGTATTCCAGACAGGAAAAATATTCCTCCTGTTTCTCCTCATGCAGAACAAGAAAACAAGGAACCATGACCCAGGCATAGGATCTTCTTTTCCTTTCAATTTTTTTAAAGCTTTATTCATTTATGTATTTGAAAGACAGAGCATTCAAGAGAGAAAGGGAGAGAGGAATAAAGAGATACAGAGACCAAGAGACAGACACAGAGATCTTTCTGTTGGTTCACACCCCCTCCCCAAAAGTTTCAATAGCCAGGAATGGACCAGGCTGAAGCCAGGAGCGAGGGCAGATTGAAGCCAGGAACTTAAAAGTATATCTTGATCTCCCACCTGTGTGGCAGAAGCCCAAGTGCCCTGGTAACATGATTAGCTAGGGGAGGATCTTAGGTATGACAGCTCCTGAGTTGATGATCAACAGCTCCAGCCTAACTGAGGTTTGACAGCTCTAGCCAAACTGGAGTCTGACAAGTCCAGTCAAACAGCTGCTGGACAACTCCTCAACAAATTGTTCCACAGCTGGATCAGTGGTGGAGAGCCCCAGCCAAATCACTGTGTATAGCTCCTTGCCTACCCTTGGGCACCATGCCTGACAGCTCCAGGAAATCTCCATTTCAATGGCTGTGGCCCACTTGCCACAGGGCAGTTGAAGCAAGCACATGTGACAGATCGTTCTGGCCTGTGTGAAACGTCAGTTTCTGTGCACCATCCTTCCCTTTCTGTGCATAATGCAAGCCTCCTTTTTCTGTGCAAGCTGAAAGGCCAGCTTTCATTTTTCAGCAAGCCCCTGCCCTTTCCCAGTAGCAAACGCCAGGAGTTGCACAATATTGCAAACTTACTGGAAATATCAAAATTGGCTGTAGGATGAGTTCCCCCATCCCCAACTCCTACCATGACCTTAAGGTCACTATAAAATAACCATGTGAACACCCCAACTTTCATCATGCAATTGACTCCGTGATACTTCTGATATCCTAAAACAACACAGGAATGGTCAGTACTCATTCCTAGCTCTCAACTCCCCCCAATTTGGAATATTCAACGGGGTTCTACCAAGGACATCATCCCTTTTGCTTCTAAATGGTAGAAAGGATAGGCCTGACTTTGTCCATGGGTTTTCTTTCCCCTTTTTCAAGCTTTTTCCATTGTGCAGAGCTTTTTCATCACTGGAAGTGGACCGTTGGGAAGGAGTTTTTCTTTGAGGTCTGTTTTTTGTTCATGGCTATTTTAGTTATACACAACTAGGTTTTTGAGTTTGCACTTTTGTTTTGCTACAGGTAAATCTTCCTGAACTATATATCTTTCTACCTCTATGTTTGAATCATGTGGAATGAAAATCTTTCAATAAGTCTTTCCAGGAGCCCACAGCACAACATTGGGACCATCCTCCACAGCCGTCCCTGACACGTCAATGGGAAACTGCTTTGGAAGCACAGAATGCGGGGCTCAAATGACCCTCCAGTATATAATTCTGGCATCACATGAAGTGGCTTAACCCACTGTACCATCACAACAGGTTCAAGCATGTTCTTCTTGCTAAAGACATTCATAGGATTGCTAGTAAAACTTTTATCTTGTTGAATTAATCACAGTTATTAAATGAAAAGTAGGCTATCTCTCACTTCTTGATATACCTTTGGAAGCAAAATGTAGATGGTAAGTTAGTGAATGGAGAAACTAAATGTGTTTCCATTTATTAATTTGCTTTACTGAGGTCAATTAGTGGTATTTTATATTTTTGTACTTTTCTGAAATTATTCAAAGTTCAGAGAAACAAAACCTCATATTTTGATGTGTACTTTCTAATCTTTTCTTTGTTGTTTATTTAGTTTTTAAATTTTTTAGTTGAGTAAATTTCATGTATTTCATATATAGAAATTTAGGAGCCTAGTAAAACTTCATACCCTACCTTACCTTCCGCCCATGCTCACTCCCTCCCTCCTGCTTCCTCCCCTCCACCTTCCTTCAGTTTTCACATGCAACAAATGAAGAATAGAGGTTTTAGAAATGTTCTGGAAGAATTTTTCAAAGGAAGAAATATAAATGACAATGGTTTTATTCTGCTTTAGGCAAAGAAGATACATGATGTGATGTAAGTATTTTAATTCATTGAAATTCAGTTGTGGCTTCATATATGGTCTTTCCTGGAGAATATCCCATATGCTAATAAGAAGAATGTATATTCTGCAGCTGTTACATAGAATTTTCTTTAGCTGCTAGATTCATTTTATCTATAGGTGTTCAACTTCAATGGGTCTTTATTGATTTTCTGTTTAGATAATGTGTCCCCTGAAGAAAGTGGGATATTAAAGTTCTCAAATGTTTTATATTAGAATTCATCAGCCCCTGTAGATATTATAATATTAGGTTAATAATACTGTTAGTCTGATGCATTTACGTGTAATATTTTATCATTTAAAACTATTTTATTTATTTGAGAGGCCCAAAGACAAACAGACCGAGAGCTCTCATCTACTAGTTCACTCTCAAAATATCCATATTTTTGGTTGGGCCAAGTTGTAGCCAGGGACCAAAACTCGATCTGGACCCTCCAACAGTGAGTGAAAGGAATCCAGCTGCTCGAGAATCATCTGCTTCCTCCTATGAGACACATTTACAAGAAGCTGTAATTGGAGTTGAACCCAGGACTCAGGCACAGGCATTCTGATATGGAATGCATGTGTCTTAAGCCTTGGCTTAATTACTAAGCCAAACATCTGTTCTATTACATCATCTTCTCTTGATAATTTTCTTATTTTTTATTTTGATTGCATGACAAAGAGAGTGAAAAAAGAGAGAGACACAAACATACATGCACACAGATATCCTCCATCTCATAATTCTTTCCTCAAATGCCCATAACATTCAGGAAGCCAAGATATAAGAACTCAGAGTCTCCTACATGGATGACAGGGACCCAATTACTTGATCTGTCATCCACTGCCTACCTGGGTATGCACTAGAGGAAAACTGGAATTGTAAGCATAACTAGAGTTTGAACCCGTGCCCTCCAAAATGGGATGTGAGCAACTCAAGAGATGTTTTAAACCCTGTGCCAAATGTCCACCCATATTATCTTTTAAAATTCATTCCTTTATCCACATATAATGAATTTCCTTGTATATTTTCACAAATTTAGAATTAAAGTCTGGGAACTGATGTTGTGGCATAAAGGGGGAAGCTGATACCTGTGACACTGGCATTCTATATGGGAGCTGGTTCGTGTCCCAGCTGCTCCACTTCCAATTCAGTTCCCTGCTAATGACCTAAGAAAAGCAGAAGAGAATGGCCGGAGTGCTTGGGTGCTTGCTACCCACGTGGGTTACTCCGATTAAGCTCTTGGTTCCTTGTGGCCATCTGGGGAGCTAACTAACAGATGGAAGATTCTCCCTCTCTCTCTCTAACTCTTTCAAACAAATGAAGAAATTTTAAAATATGTATATATATATATATACAATTAAATTTTGTTTTGTCTACTATGAGTATAGCTATTTGTGCTTCAGTTCTTTACTTTCAGTCCATGTAGCTTTACCCGTGAAATGACTTTCGTATAGGGCCTTGATTTTTTTCCGTTATGTTAGTCTGTAACTTTTGATCATTGAGTTTAATTAATTTATAACCAAGATTATTATTAACAAACAAGAACTCCTATCATTTTGGTATTTTGTTCTGATTATATTATGTATTATTTACTGGCATCTACATTTCTTGTTGTGTGGTGTGATGGTTTGTTTAGTGATAAAGTTAGATTCTTCTCAAAGTTTATTCGTGTATCTGCTTTACTAGTGTGTCTTATTCTTTAGCAAGTTTTGATGATGGTAGTTGTTATCTCTTTGCTTCCAGGATTAGAAATCTCTTAAGGAATCTTGTAATGCCAGTGTAGAGATGTCAAATTTCTACAATTTTTGCTTGCTTGGAAAATATGTTACTCTTTTATTTCTGGTGGATTTCCTGCATGTAGCATTCTTAGTTGACAGTTTTGTATACTCACCACTCAAAATACCTCATCCTTTTCTCTTCTGGCCTATAAATTTTCAGATAAGAAATCTGATATTATCCCATTGCAGAGTCCCTTATATATGACTTCATGCTTTTCTCATTTTTGGTATTCTGCTCTTGTTTTACTTTTTGGAATATGGGAGCAATATCCCTTTCAGAAGATTTTTTTTTGGTTAGTTCAATCTAGAGTACTTTGCAATTCCTAGATTATGATATCACTACACCTTTCAACACCTGACAAGTTTTTAGCTATTATTTTGTTAAATAACTTTTCATTTGTTTCCTTCTCTTCTCTTTCTGGAATCCCCAGAATGCAAATATTTGTTTACTTAATGGTGATCCACATACCTAAAATTATTTTTTTATTTTAAAAAGGTATGTGACCAAAATAAAACCAGACTTGTAGCTGACAATGGATCTGAATAAACCTGTCATTGTTTCTGAAAAAAGAGAAAAGGTATTTATGTATTCATTCATTCACCTTTTTTCTTATTAGGTAGGTTGTTTAAAAAAATCGGTCCTCATTTTAAAACATCTTTTGTTCTCTCTCATCTCTTTTGTTGTTTATGTCCTTCATGGTATTTTTAGATTCAGTTTACTGAAATTTTCAGCCAGCTATTACTTTTTGGTTCTGTTTTATTAATTGTTACCACCTTTTAAAATTCTTATTCATATAATGAATAGTTTTCTTCATGATGTTAAATTATCTATATTCTCTTATATTTCACTGTTTCTGTAAGATCATTGTTTTGAATTCCTTTATAGGCACTTTATAGATTTTATTTTTTAATATCTTAATTCTTTTTTTAACCTTTATTTAGTAAATACGAGTTTCCAAAGTACAGCTTATGGATTACAATGGCTTTTTCCTCCCCATAACTTCCCTCCCGCTCACAACCCTCCCAACTCCTGCTCCCTCTCCCATTCCATTCACATCAAGATTCATTTTCAATTATCTTTATATACAGAAGATCAATTTAGTATGTATTAAGTGAAGATTTCAACAGTTTGCACCCACACAGAAACATTTGATGAGGGAAACTATGGAGTGTAAACTCTCTGTCTCTTTCTGGCTATGTATTTGCTTCTTAAAAGAGAACTAAAGTTTAAATGTCTCTACATATACATATAAAATTACAAACATTTAAAAAAAACATTTTTTCTTTTAAAAATGATGCATTGCACTCTAAAATCTGCTTCTAAAAGAGAGCACACAATTAAGAAAATTCTCTGAAAATCAGGCAAAATAAACTTTATTTTAAAAAGCAGAGAAAAATTATTATTTAAACTTTTGGAGCAAAATTTCACAATACAATACCATGAAAAAAAATCTAGAAATCTTGTGAAATAAAGTGTGACTGAATAATTTTAACTCTATACATATTTTGGTTCAACGAATTATTAAACAAGACAGTTTTCACCAATCGGGTATTACTGAATATTTTCCCAGGCCTCTGTTAAATAATCTAGCAGAGAATAAATTTCAATCCCATATTACCTAAAGCCTGTATTGCACTTTCTGAATGTTTCTTTTATTCTTTTTCATTAACCCTTTTTACTATAGCCCCATTGGACTCTTCTAGTCTTCAAATGTTTGTGAAATGTTCCTGAATTACAGAATTGGCAATTGCATTTTCCCATGTCTGGAATATTTTTTCTCTTACTAACCAACTAACTAAATCTCTCATTTACTTCAGTTTTTTCAGTGCCACTTTTTCAATGGCAATGTTCCTAGTTATTCTATTTTTTTTTCAATTTTTATTTTTTTATTTTTTAGATTTTACTTTTTTAATTTTTTTAACTTCCCATGTTAGATCGTTCTCTCCATTTTTGATTCTATCAGCTAGTATTTGCAGACACTATTCTTGTTTATGTGATCCCTTTGGTTCATAGTCCTATCATTATGCTCAATTGTGAACAGAAATTGATCACTGGGACTAGTGAGATGGCATTGGTACATGCCACCTTGATGGGATTGAATTGGAATCCCCTGGTATGTTTCTAACTCTACCGTTTGAGGTAAGTCAGCTTGAGCATGTCCTGAATTGCACATTTCTTCCCTCTCTTGTTCCCACTCTTATATTTAACAACGATCACTTTTCAGTTAAGTTTCAGCACTTAAGAATTGTGTATTGATTACAGTATTCAACCAAAAGTATTAAGTAGAACAAACAAACAAACAAAATACTAAAAGGGATAACATATTAAGTTGTTCATCAACAGTCAGGGTGAGGGCTGATCAAGTCACCGTTTCTCATATTGCAATCTGTATAAATATGACCATTATTCTCTATCTACCTTCCTTTTATTTTTGCATAATTACCATAGAATTTATTACATTTGAATATACTACATATTTTATTTATTTTGTTGTAACATCACTGGAATACAGGATTCCCAAACTAAATAATCTTCCTTTTCTCCTCTTTTTTATTCTTCTGCTTCTTCTTCATCTTTCTCCCCTCCACCTCCTCCTGCTCCTTGTCTTGTCATTTGTGAGATGTTACACTGTCAACTATTTGGGCAGTAGATTGTAGTATAAATATTTGTTGAACCAAGACATGGCAAGAAAATTGACAGTAAAGTACTCAATAGCACTGAATATATTCAAGCAACAAGTTACTGGGGAAAAAAGAATAGCTTTTAAAGAAATGCCAGTGATGATCAGTCCTACTATGATTATATAACTGAATAAAATCAAGACAGATATTGTACCCCTTCTAAAATGTATACATTTAAGTCTCTACTTCCAATGTGGCTATTTAGTAACAAAAGCACTGGGCAGAGGCCATTTGAAGAAAAAAAATCAAAAGCTAAGCGTTTACAATTCAGGATGATGACACTGAATTTACCAGCTTTGATCATGTACTTCTAGCCTTCACAACCAGGAGAACACTAATATTTGTTATTTAAATCGCCCAGTCTCTGGTATTTGGTTATGGTAGCCTGAGCTGAAAAATACAACTATCTGGTCTATGACATACAATATCAGATGACAAGAGGTAAGGAGCCAATAAACTGAGCAAACAGAAATATTAGCTTGATCAAAATAGGCATTAGTGTATGATGAGTGCTAAAATACCTGGAGACAACTATTACAGTTTAACAAGGAAAATATATCCAATACAGGATAAATCCATTTTGCTACTGTGTTCACCTAAGTTCACAGTCCCTCAAGGGAAAAAAGACAGATATTTATGTGAAATTTGTTGACTTTTAAAATTGGATCATTCATTCATTCATTCATTCATATTTTCTTTTTCTTAAAATATACAAGCCAAAAATGAAAGAAGATTCAATTTATGTAACTCTCTGACGTTGTTATAATGATGCATATCAAGTTCAATATATGTAACCAACTAGTGTACAAAAGTCTTCAAAGTGACAATAATAAAGATAATTGAAATAATACATTTTACTAGAAAAAATAAAATAAACATCTGAAATTTAAAAATTTTCAATCTTACTTCATCTTTGCTTGTTTCATAATAATATGAACTGAAAAATGTTACTAATCATCTCTTTGTATTTGTTAGATTCAGACCACAACAATAAAATAAGCTAAAGAAAGTAAATATAACTATACATCTATTTTTTTTTTGACAAGCAGAGTTAGCGAGAGAGGCAGAGAGAAAGGTCTTCCTTTTCCCTTGGTTCACCCCCCCCCAAAGAGCCGCTATGGCCAGCGTGCTGCAGCCAGCACACTGCACCAATCCAAAGCCAAGAGCCAGGGGCTTCCTCCTAGTCTCCGATGTGGGTGCATGCCCCAAGCACCTAGGCCATCCTCCATTGCCTTCCTGGGCCACAGCAGAGAGCTGGACTGGAAGAGGAGCAACTAGGACAGAATTCAGTGTCCCAACTGGAACTAACCCAGGGTGCTGGTGCCATAGGTGGAGGATTAGCCAAGTGAGCCACGGAGCCGGCCATACATCTATTTTAAATTAAGGACTAGGGGCTACCATTGTGGTACAGTGTGTTAAGCTTTTGCCAGAAATGTTGGCATATAATATTAGAGTGTTGGTTCAAGTACCAGCTACTCTGCCTCTGATCCAGTTACCTGCTAATACACCCTGGAAGCAGAGGAAGATGTCCCACATAATGGGGTCTCTGCCATCTATATGGGAGACTCAAAAGGATGTAAAGGCTCTTAGGTTCAGCTTGGTTCAGGTCCAGCCATTGTCATTTGGGAAGGCAACCAACAGTTGTAAGCTCTCTCTCTTTCTCTAAGCCTTTCAAATACATAAATCTTTTATTTTTTTAATTATATTTAGTAAATATAAATTTCCAAAGTACAGTTAATGGATTACAATGGCTCCCCCCCAATAATTTCCCTCCCACTCGCACCCCTCCCATCTCCTGCTCCCTCTCCCATTCCATTCACAACAAGATTCATTTTCAATTCTCTTTATATACAGAAGATCAGTTTAGCATACATTAAGTAAAGATTTCATCAGTTTGCACCCACACAGAAACACAAAGTGTGAAATACTGTTTCAGTACTAGTTATAGCATTACTTCACATTGGACAACACATTAAGGACAGATCCCACATGAGAAGTAAGTACACAGTGACTCCTGTTGTTGACTTAACAATTTGACACTCTTCTTTATGGCGTCAGTAATCTCCCTAGGCTCTAGTCATGAGTTGCCAAGGCTATGGAAGCCTTTTGAGTTGATGACTTCGATCTTATTCCGACAGGGTCATAGTCAAAGAGAAAGTTCTCTCCTCCCTTCAGAGAAAGGTACCTCCTTCTTTGATGGCCCCATTCTTTCCACTGGGATCACACTCGCAGAGATCTTTCAATTAGGTCTTCTTTTTTTTTTTCCAGAGTGTCTTGGCTTTCCATGCCTAAAATACTCTCATGGGCTCTTCAGCCAGATCCGAATGCCTTAAGGGCTGATTCTGAGGCCAGAGTGCTATTTAGGACATCTGCCATTCTATGAGTCTGCTCTGTATCCCGCTTCCCATAATGGATTGTTCTCTCCCTTTTTGGTTCTATCAGTTAGTATTAGCAGACACTAATCTTGTTTGTGTGATCCCTTTGACTCTTAGATCTATCAGTGTGATCAATTGTGAACTGAAATTGATCCCTTGGACTAGTGCGATGGCATTGGTACATGCCACCTTGATGGAATTGTATTGGAATCCCCTGGCACGTTTCTAACTGCACCATTTGGGGCAAGTCCGATTGAGCATGTAAAAAATTGTACTCCTCCTCCCTCTCTTATTCCCACTCTTATATTTAAATGGATCACTTTTAAGTTAAAATTTAAACACCTAAGAATAATTGTGTGATAATCACAGAGTGCAACCAATAGTACTAGAAAACAAAACAAAACAAAAAAATACTAAAATGGATAAAGTATTACATTGTACATCAACAGTCAGGACAAGGGCTGATCAAGTCACTGTTTCTCATAGTGTCCATTTCACTTCAACAGTTTCCCCTTTGGTGCTCAGTTGGTTGTCGCCAATTAGGGAGAACATATGATATTTGTCCCTTTGAGACTGGCTTAATTCATTCAGCATAATGTTTTCCAGATTCCTCCATCTTGTTGTAAATGACCAGATTTCATTGTTTTTGACTGCTGTATAGTATTCTATAGAATACATGTCCCATAATTTCTTTATCCAGTCTATTGTTGATGGGCATTTGGGTTGATTCTAGGTCTTAGCTATTGTGAATTCAGCTGCAATAAACACTGAGGTGCAGACAGTTTTTTTGTTTGTCAGTTTAATTTCCTTTGGGTAAATTCTAAGAATGGAATGGCTGCATCATGTGGTAGGGCTATATTTAGGTTTCTGTGGAATCTCTAGAGTTATTTCCATTGTGGCTTAACCAGTTTGCATTCCCACCAACAGTGGGTTAGTGTCCCTTTTTCCCCACATCCTCTCCAGCATCTATTGTTGGCAGATTTCTGAATCAATCCCATTCACAATAGCTACAAAAACAATCAAATACCTTGGAATAAACTTAACCAAGGACGTTCAAGATCTCACAAAACCTTAAAGAAAGAAATAGAAGAGGTACCAAAATTGGAAAAATCTTCCATGCTCATGGATTCGAAGAATCAATATCATCAAAATGTCCATTCTCCAAAAGCAATTTACAGATTCAATGCAATACCAATCAAAATACCAAAAACCTTCTTCTCAGATCTGGAAAACATGATGATGAACTTCATATGGAGACACAGGAGACCTCGAATAGCTAAAGCAATCTTGGACAACAAAAACAAAGCCAGAGGCATCACAATACCAGATTTCAGGACATACTACAGAGCAGTTGTTATCAAAACAGCATGGTACTGGTACAGAAACAGATGGATAGACCAATGGAACAGAATAGAAACATCAGAAATCAATCCAAACATCTACAGCCAACTTATATTTGATCAAAGATCTAAAACCAATCCCTGGAGTAAGGACTGTCTATTCAATAAACGGTGCTGGGAAAATTGGATTTCCACGTGCAGAATCATGAAGCAAGAACCCTACCTTTCACCTTACACAAAAATTCACTCAACACGGATTAAGGACTTAAATCTACGACCTGACACCATCAAATTATTAGAGAGCATTGGAGAAACCCTGCAAGACATAGGTACCGGCAAAGACTTCCTAGAAAAGACCCTGGAGGCACAGGCAGTCAAAGCCAAAATTAACTACTGGGATTGCATCAAATTGAGAGTTTCTGTACTGCAAAAGAAACAGTCAGGAGAGTGAAGAGGCAACTGACAGAATGGGAAAAAATATTTGCAAACTATGCAACAGACAAAGGGTTAATAACCAGAATCTACAAAGAAATCAAGAAACTCCACAACATCAAAACAAACAACCCACTTAAGAGATGGGCCAAGGACCTCAATAGACATTTTTCAAAAGAGGGAATCCAAATGGCCAACAGACACATGAAAAAATGTTCAAGATCACTAGCAATCAGGGAAATGCAAATCAAAACCACAATGAGGTTTCACCTCACCCCGGTTAGAATGGCTCACATTCAGAAATCTACCCTTAAGTTTCTGAGGTATATGCTGTGTGGCCACAGGAAGTCTGACCACCAATTGAGATTTGGGCACGAGTCCAAAGTGATTCCTAACATGGGCGCTGTAGAGAACCTGTGAATTTAATCAGTAGGAGGGGGAGTGTTATAGCCAGCTAGTTTGTTTGTCGTCCCGGTTCTTCTCTGTGATGGGATCAACCAGCTGCCTATGGTGAACTCACTTTAACAGAGTGTCTCATCCACCAAACCACTTGTACCATCCAGGTGCACTGCACTGTGTCCTCTGACCCATCCATAACATCTGTCCCCAGGTTGCAGGGAGCTCCAAGTCTCTAATCTCAGACTGGACAGGTACATCAGAACCCAGCCACAACTTACCCACAACTGATCCTCTCGGTGCAATGGCATATACCCAGAATTCCCACATTCTAGGGTACAGTGGAGTCCACTCTCCACCCTGAAAGTTGATCCATTCCTGATGTTCTTCACCAGCAAGTAGATTTTCCATCATTTCTATGGAAAAAGCATAGTTTCAGGGCCGGTGCCATGGCTCACTTGGTTAATCCTCCACCTTGCGGCGCCGGCATCTCATATGGGCGCTGGGTTCTAGTCCTGGTTGCTCCTCTTCCAATCCAGCTCTCTGCTGTAGCCCTGGAAGGCAGTGGAGGATGGCCCAAGTGCTTGGGCCCTGCACCCGCATGGGGGACCAGGAGGAAGCACCTGGCTTCTGGTTTAGGATTAGCACAGTGCGCTGGCTGTGGCGGCCATTTGGGGAGTGAACCAATGGAATGAAGACCTTTCTCTCTGTCTCTCTCACTGTCTATAACTCTACCTGTCAAATAAAAAAGCATAGTTTATTTGTACTTCACTTTGTCAAATTGAGTCTGATGTTTTGATTGGGTGAGCTGTGGGAGGCAATATGGCCCATCTTCATGAAAATAGCAGTTGTCCAGACCATTGCCAGCTAAATAGACCATAAGCGGGGAGATTGGGGACTGTGAAATTCTCCCTATCAAATGTAATCAATGGCAGGGGCTGTGGCAGCCTCCTTCTAGCTTACTCTGGCAAGACTGTGCTTACCAGCTGGTAGTGTAGATGTCAGAGTGATTGACAGCACACAGCTGGTGATTAAATATCTGTCTTCTTTCCTCACTGCCCCATTGAGTCTTTGTTATGTTCTTTTTCCACTAAAAAATTATCTCAATCAGTGTCCTTGGAATGCGCTCCTTCCCTTGTGTTTCTAGCATACTTCCGTGGCTGAGGTCAATGTGGTTTCTCACTATCCTGATGTCTACACAAGCACCCTATTGAGAAGTCTTAAAACCCTGTCATGGAAGTATTACTACTAAGGAAAACTTGTCAGTAACTACAGTGAGAAAGTACGCATTATTTGTACAGAAAGAAAAGCATTTTTTTCATGCCTCATCTTTCCAAAGCCACCAGTGTTCCTGTCACATAGAGAAAATTACCGTTTTACGCAGCGAAACAACTATCACAGATGAATTCTGGAAAGGGTTCCTTTTTTATGCAGATATCCTCCACAATAAAGAATGAGGTAAACAACTTACATAAGTTATGTGTAAGCAGATTGGGTTCTAAATATAATATTTCAAATTTCTTCCAGAGATGTCAGCAGCTGCTATTTGAAGATGAGTGACTACTTTCAATACACTACAGTGGAAATGAGTTTCTCAAATTAAAACCAAATTACTTTTCTCATCATTAATGGATGAACTATTTGGATACTGAAATGAAAGTTGTCCAAGACCAGACTAAAGGAGCAAAAATAACTACAAGAGTTCCAAATGCAACCCAAATAGCATTTCTTCCATTCTGTATTCTTCCCATAAGATGATAATATTGCATATTGCTTCAAATTCAGCAGACAAAGCAATGAGACCTAGCAGTCACAATAAAGTCTGTCTGTTTTGCAAAGGAAGAGACTGAATCACAAGGGCCTGGAAGAGGTGCTAACCAATTTTTATGCATTTAGGTCATTAGGGAATTCTGTCACCTCAAATTTGAAGGATTACAACTTGAGTCTTATTAAAATGCCACCTGAGGTCTAACACTGTTATACTATTCAGGCCTATATTGCTTTCTTTAAAATTTGACCTTTCTGATTGAGGCTTGCCATGGTTTTCAAATATTTGTCCCCTCTAAATTTCATCTTAACTTAATTGTAATTATGTCAATTTTTAAGATGAAGTCTTTAAGAGGTGATTGTGTTAGGAGGGCTCTACCCTCATGGGTTGGTTTATTGCCTTTACAAAGGACTTTGGAGAGTGGGTTCTCTCTTCTCCTCCTAACTCCTGCCATGGAACAACACAGTAAGAAGGCCCTCATTAGATGCCAACCTCTACCCCATATATATGACTTCTCACCTTCCAAACTGGGAGCCAATGAATTTCTACTCTTCATAAATTCTTCAATCTCAGGTATTGTAGTGGCAAAACCAGTCTGAGACACGACTAATATATAACCCTGAATTTCTTGTATTAACTATTATATGAAATATTACTGATGTCCCCCAGAAATCTGAAATAAATAAAAAAATCAGAAATTAGTTGTATAAAATATTCAGATGCTATCTTATATTCTTCAGTTAACTGGTCAATAAAACATATTATTTAAGGGGAAATTGTCTTAGAAACAACGAACATAGGGTCTTCTATTTAAGCATTACTTTGCCCCACATGCCAACAGTCCTACAAAACTTGTATATTGGAAATTAATCCCCAATGGGGTCCTATTAAAAGTGGATATCTTAAGAGTACACCTGAATGAGCCCTTCTGCCCTGCCACCATGTGACATATACCAGGTGACACCTAAGAGCAGTATAACTTCACCAAAACCAAATTGGCTGATGCCTGGCTCTTGGATTTCTCAGGTTTGTAAATATGAGTGTAAAATTTTTGTATTTTATTAGTTATCCAATCTAAAGGGTTTTAGTCTTAGCAGTGAAATGAACTGAAGCAGTTAGGTTGCATTAGATTTTTAAGCAAAGTCTTTCAAATTTATGTCTGAAGTAGCCATGCAAAACAACAAGTATTTTTTAAAGACTTATTTATTTATTTGAAAGCCAAGTTACACAAAGAGAGAAGGAAAGGCAGAGAGAGAGAGAGAGAGAGAGAGAGAGAGAGAGGTCTTCCATCTACTGGTTCACTCTCCAATTGGCCACAACAGCTGGAGCTGTGCCAATCTGAAGCCTGGAGCCAGGAGCTTCTTCAGGTGCAGGGCCCAAAGACTTGAGCCATCCTATACTGCTTTCCCAGGGCATAGCAGAGAGCTAGATCAGAAGTGGAGCAGCCAGAACTTGAACCAGTGGCCATATGTGATGCCGGCACTGCATGAAGCAGCTTTACTTGCTACACCACGGTGTTCGCCCTACAGCAAGTATTTTGAAGTATACCCAGATATTTCTTGGTGATCAAATGTTGAAAAAAACAAAATTTTAAGTCCTGGTTTTCAACTCTAGATAGCTTCTCTTGTTTATCAATTCACTTCTTTTATCAGTATTTTTCACCAATGTGGCTATTATATACCTCATATCATACATTAAAATTGTTCTTAATGCATATTTACCACATCCTATCTTTAAACTCTCTTATCATTGCCTTCATTTTATAAAACTCACCATTTTTTATTGGAATTGCTATAATTAAAATGACTGATTTGCTTATTTGTATATTAAACAAGGCGTTACTGCTTCAAATTTTATTCAGATTTTGCAGTAGGTTAAATAATTCTCTTCTGCCCACTATAATTCGTATATTGAGATCTTGACACCGAGAATCTCAGAACATGACTTATTTAGAGACATGATCTTTAAAGAGGTGATTAAGGTAAAATGAATTTATATAGATGGTCCCTAATCCAAGAAAGCCAAGGTTCTAATAAAAAATAAAATTAGTTCATAGATAACAGACATATGCAGGTTAGGCATGGAAGGATCCAAAGAAAAGTTAAGAACTCTGAGGAAGCGAAACTTGCCAACTCTTGGATCTTGGATTTCAACCTTCCAAATTCTGAGAAAATAAATTTGTGTTTAAATCACACCACCACCAACATCCATTTTTTTTTTTTTTTTTGGCAGTCTAGCAAATCAATGCAGTTTCCCACCGCTATTTTTACCTAAGTAATCATATCTAATTTATACTCACATTTTATTTATTTCCCAAATAGACTCAGTTGGGCTATAATTAAACATTATACTTTAAAATAACCCAGTCCAAAAAGGCAAATATCATGTTTTCTCTGATATGTGGTAGTAAATATAGAATACTAATATATATACATATATATACATAAATATGCAAATATATGAATGAGACTATAATAATGGACTGACATCTTATGATTTGAGTATTATTTATAGCCCTTGTCTGTATTTATGTGGGACAGTAATATTATATTTTTACTTGTTGAACATTATGTATGGTGCATTAATCCTGTGATTATAAAGAAAATTAAAATTAAGTCATTGCAAAAATTAAAGAAAAACAAGGAAGGAAGGAAGGAATATTCAGGGAAGGAAGAACAGAGTAAAGATTGGTAATAATCCTAGATTTGTATCTGTGAAATCCATGAAATCTGTTCTCTTTATATTAATAAATATAAAAACACTTAAAAGAAAATTAGGTAAAAGAGATTTTCTTTCATAGAATATTTATAATTCTTAAAATCTAACTAAATTTATGTTTAATATACTTTTTTAAATTTTTTATTTAGTAAATATAAATTTTCAAAGTACAGTTAATGGATTACAATGGCTTCTCCCTCCATAATTTCCCTCCCACTCACACCCCTCCCATCTCCCTCTCCCTCTCCCATTCCATTCACATCACGATTCATTTTCAATTATCTTTATATGCAGAAGATCAATTCAGTATATATTAAGTAAAGATACTTTTAGTATATGTACTGTCCAAGCGAGCACGTGTACAATAAGTGAACTGATAAACAAGAGAAGCTATCTAGAGTTGAAAACCAGGACATTCTAGGGAAAATAAATTAGAATGGCTTATAGAAATGTTATATGGAGTATCTTTCAAAATATTTCAAAGTATCGTCAGTATTCATTAATATAATTTTTGTTTTGTTTATGAAAAATAATCATCTTTTGTATTTCACTATTATTGAATAAAATTTACAAAATATTTTATTGCTTTAATAAGTATCTCAATTCAATATTACATATGAATAATGATTTTCCTTTAAAAGTATAATTTAAGATAAATAAAATTTTACCAGATACTTCTAATTATTATATGTAACAAAAATTTATTAGCACTAGAGCCATACTTCACCAGGGCAGCAGTATCACTTACATAGTTCATATCATGAGGATAAAATGTATCTCACCAAGAGATCTATGGCCTCAAATAAGAATATTGGCTGTTGGGCAATTATACATCATTTTTATGTATTGTCTTTAGTTCTGCCTAGGATTAAGTTTTAGCACCATTCTCCAATAAAAGGAACCAGACTCCTTTAAGAAGTCGCTGCTTGTGAAGAAGGGACAGGAATATAGAAAATGACCCCCTCAGAATAAAACCAACAAAAACACACTGATGGGGGTATGGCAAAGGGATATAGGAGGAAAGGGAAATAGATCTCCACAGACAAAGTTGAAACAATGTGATTAACAAAAACGTAGTAGTATATTACAAATCAAGTTATAAAATAAATATCCAAGAGGACATAATGTTATACATAAATAAATGAATGCATTAATAAATAGGAAAGAAGAGACAGAGCTCCTTTGTAGATTTCCAGATACTTTGCCCTCAAGGAAGTGGGGTATACCACCCATTCTCTGAAAATGAGTTGCTTATAAACAGAGATTTCTTTCTACTGGATATAATGGGTGAAATGGGTGGATCCATAGGACTAAACATGCAAGAAATTAGAATTGAGGAAAAATAGCAACTTTACATATACGGTGCCTGAATATGACATCTACTTCCTCAGCCAGGAGATTATGGTTATTCAAGTAGTGACTGACAGCATTTTGGCAACCTGTACCACTGACGTTATTTGATGAAAATGGCATTTTACTTCTGAGGCCCACCCCCCAACTCCTGACATACAACTTCAATCTAGACTTCAGAAAAATGATAAGAAAAATCAGACAAATATCAATTGAAGGTTGTTTTAAAAAATATTTGACCTGTATTCTTTAAAAATTCCAAGGCCATCAAAAAAAAAAAAAAAGGCAGAATCCAAAAGAAAGTCATATTCAAGAGGATTTTACCTAGGCATGATAACCATCCATAACATATCATTCTGAATGAGATCATTGAAGAGAAAAGGTCATGAAACAAAAATAAGATTATTGAAACCATGTGGCTATTACTCAATAATAATGTAATATAATTATTTCATTAATGATAACAAATGTATCCTAACATAAAATAATAAGGGAGCTTGCTGTGTAGTATATGGAAAATGTCTTCACTCTCTTTATTTTTTTGTATATCTAAAGATATTTTTTAGATATTAAATTTAGGGCTTTGTGTTTTGCTTGGTGGCTAAGACCCTGGTTAAAATGCCCAGGCTCCTGGGGCCAGCGCTGTGGCTCACTTGGTTAATTCATATGGGCACCGGGTACTAGTCCCAGCTGCTCCTCTTCTAGTCCAGCTCTCTGCTGTCGCCCGGGAGGGCAGTGGAGAATGACCCAAGTGCTTGGGCGCCTGCATCCGCGTGGGAGACCAGGAGGAAGCACCTGGCTCCTGGCTTTGGAGCGGCGCAGTGTTCCTGCCATAGTGGCCAATTTGGGGGTAAACCAATGGAAGGAAGACCTTTCTCTCCTCTCTCTCTCACTGTCTAACTCTGTCAAATAAAAAAAAAAAAAATGCCCAGGCTCCTGAATCCACCTTCTGCTAGTGAGAGCCCTGGGAAGCAGCAATGATGGCTCAAGTGCTTGGGTTTTCTACTATTCATGTGGAGACTTAGGTTGTATTCCAGGATATATTTCCCCTTGGATCAGCCCTCATTGTTTTAGGCACTTACACAATGAACCAGCAGAGGGTAGCTCTCCATCTCTTTATCTGCATGTCTCTTTCTACTCTCAAATACATACTAACAAATACAATATTTTAAAAAATGAGTCAGCAATAAGCTGAATTTTAATAGTCAAAATAGAAGAGAAAGGAATATACATATAAATACTAATTTTGATTATTTTCATATATTTTTAGAAATTTAGTTGTAACAAACTATTGAATTAATAAAAGTAAAAAAATACATATTTATGGTATAAGATGGACACTTTGCTATTTGACTCTTGCCCAATTTTCATTTCTTTATATATATTCACCTCCCTCACACTGGCAAAATAGTTTTCAGAATGTTCAACATGGTTTCACAAGTTGATGACTTTTCAAATGCTGATCACCTAGTTTTTTCTTAAACTCAGCTCTTTTATCACCTGTTCCAAGAAGATCTCCATCCTACCATCTAAAATAATTTTTATATTATCATAACATTCAGTTCTTTCTATCACAAATCCTACTATATTGACATTGTAAGCATTTTTTTACAAAATATAATCATATGAAATTATATTACTGTGACTTTGGACAAATTCTAACTCATTGTAATAACTCCAGTGTGAAGAGTAAAATATTAAGAAGTGATCCATTCTTTGTTGAATGTCCACTTCCTAATGTTTATTACCTAACCCTCCTATAAAGAGGCACATGAAAAAAAAAAAAAACCTGTCAATATGTAATTTCAAATGGAAATGCAATACAAGGTTTATAAACTAGATTAGATTTCTGTTATCACTTTGACTCAGAATTCAACAAATATGGGGACATGTTAAACTCATTTGTCAAATTGGCTAAGACAAATCAAATTGCAAAGAAGTGTATTTATATTCAGTATACTGGGTTGAATTGTGTCCTTCCAACAGAGGTGGAAGTTTACTCATAACCACTTTTACACATGTAATTGATTTTGTTTTGAAACATAGTCAATCCTTCACAACTGTAAATTCTTAGTCCTAACCACAGATCTGAAATATTTAAGAAAAAATTAAGTTCAAAATATTCTAGAAAACACAATGCTGAATTTACATGAATTAAATGATTTATATGAGTGCCCTATTGTAGCTTCTCACTGTTTTGCAGGCTCTTAATTCACTGATCCTCAGTCTCTGTAGCACTCATTGTTGAGCATTGTTCACTTTTGTTTTATTTGTGTACATTGTAGTTAGGCTTATGATGGTTATTTCTGTTATAAATGTGTTCAAAAGATATTTTCTGGAAGAGGGAACAATATTCTTTTACCAACATAGTATCACTAGTACTTAAATATCATTAACATTGTATTAGTTATTGTAAGTAATATACAAATAATTTAAAGTATAGAGGTGTACAAGTGACTGTGGTATTCTTTGAGGATCCTGAAATCAGTTCTCCATGATACTGGGGGATGACTGAAACATCTTTGCAGATGTAGATATGTTAAGATGAGGTCATCATGGATAATGGTGGACCCTAAACCACGTGACTGATGTCCTTACAGGAGGACAGGAGGACAAAAATGTTTACATAAAGGCATCACAGAGATGAGCTAGCCATGTTGTAGAATTCCAAACAGGAAAACCATTAGGCAAGGGGTGACAAGAATGCCCAGTAAAGATCAGTAGCTAGGAAAAGACGAGTCTGGTCTTTCCTAGAACCGGAGCCCCTATGAGAACATGGTGCTGCCAACACCTTTAATTCAAACTTCTACCTCACAGAATTGTGAGAAGAAATTTCTATTATTTAGGCCATGTGCTAAGAAACTGATAGATTCAGTTATATATTTTTCTGTACTGTGTGATATCTATGTCCAATTCTTCTTCCATATCATGAATTCACACTGTAAACTATGCATGTAGTTTACATCATGTGAAAATGTTTATGTCTTAAACACATTCTATTTTAGAACTAAGCATAAGAAACAGTGGGTTGTTTGCATTTCATCCCTGTGTCTGTTCACAATTAATAACCATATAAGATTATGAATTGAAATATCATCACTAACTATAAGACCTGTTAAAATAAACTGACTTTGCCAACATGAACAGCTAAAGCAATGAGGAATATCCTAGGCAAAACTGTTGTGTACTGTAAAATGCATAGTACAATGATGATGTAACAAAAGAAAGAACTGTCTTAAAGTTGCAATTACTTATGATTCTTCTGCTCCGGCTCTGAAAGAACTTTCCATCAAAGTTGAAGTGAACTCAAATATAGTTTTAGTATCTGAATGACCTTTCTCTCTCTTTTTTTTTTTTTTTTTTTTTTTTTTTTTTTTGTTTTGTTTTGTTTAAGGGTTTCACATGAAACCTTTGGGCCTTTCCAACTTTTTTTGTCTTCAGATGTTTCCCTTTAAGTTACATCTCTAACCCCGGATAGATTCTGTACTTTCTTATAAGCCATTCCTTACTCTGTAGGGAACTGATATATAAGGTCTGACCTTGGTTTCAAAGAAAATTGAAAGAATGAAAAGGGTAGGAGAGTAAGTAAAGCAATAGGAAGTCTTGTATTATTCAAGGTCAGAGAAATCAGAACACATGCAATTTTAAAGGAGAGCTAGGATTAATTTTTGTCTAATTTAAATATAATTGTCATACATTCAATGGTTATCAAATATATATGCTACATGAAAACTATTTTTCCCAAATCCTTGAAAGTTACATATGCATTCATATAAATATGTACATATTTACTTTAAAAATTTTCAATTTTAAAATCATTTATATGACAAAATATACACATATCTCATCTTCATTTAAAAATAAAAAACTATTATTTGTTTATTACATACTAGCATAAATGGAGTTATAAACTTTTTTCTATATTGAGGGGAATACATTTTCTTCCAAACTGAATTTTCATGATGCATATTATATAATAAACTAAATACTTTTAGTAAATAGGCATGATTTTATTTCTACGACATGAGGGGATCCAAATGTGACAATCAATTTTCTTAAAAGTATTGAGCAAGTAGTTTGTGTATTTTAGTGTTCTTAGGACATTAAAATTAGTCTATATGTCTAAAAGATTCAAATATGAATTCAAAATTATGTGTAACAGAATAACATAAGGAATGTGATAAAATTTTTCTCTGTCAATAAATGGGTCAATTGCTGATTTTACAATACATGATGCCTAGAACTGGGGTAATATAATATGAATTTAAAGATATGGTTCTATTTTGGTAATGAGATGGCTTGAATATTTATTTCCGAAACCATGCAGGAGTGTAGTCTCCAAAGATTTATGCTAATTGTACTAACAGGTTAGAATCATAATTCAATTTATGTATTTAGAAGCATGGCCTTTGTTAAGTGATTAAATTGGATTAGGTTATTAGATCATTAGAATAGAGCCAGCATGATTAGATCTTATTGACTTTGTAAAGAGAGGTAGAGCCCAAATATGGACAGATACCCAGACATGTATTCTCTCTGTCACTTGTCATGATATGTAGTGTTTTCTTAGGTTTCTTTTAGGAAGAAGGCCACAAAAAAACAAAGTATCTAGACCCTGCACCTCAAAAATGATGAGATGATTTTCTTTTCTTTATAAAATATCTACCATAGGCCTTCAATCAGAGTAATGAAACCTTACTCATACATATGTCTTACTTTTATTTGTTTAACTTTTATTTAATAAATATGAATTTCCAAAGTACAACTTATGGATTATAATGGCTTTTCCCCCATAACTTCCCTCCTACCCGCAACCCTCCCATCTCCCACTCTCTCTCCCATTCAATTCACATCAAGATTCATTTTCAATTATTTTTATATACAGAAGATCAATTTAGTATATATTAAGTAAAGATTTCAACAGTTTGCACTCACACAGAAACATAAAGTGTAACATACTGTTTGAGTACTAGTTATAGAATTAATAAACATTGAACAACACATTAAGGACAGAGATCCTACATGAGGAGTAAGTGCACAGTGACTCCGGTTGTTGGCCTAGCAAATTGACATTCTTATTTATGGCGTCAGTAATCTCCCTAGGCTCTAGTCATGAGTTGCAAAGGCTATGAAAGCCTTTTGAGTTCACCAACTCGGATCTTATTTAGACAAGGTCATAGTCAAAGTGGAAGTTCACTCCTCCCTTAGTAGAAAGGTACCTCCTTCTTTGATGGCCTGTTCTTTCCACTGGGATCTCACTTTCAGAGATCTTTCATTTAGGTCTTTTTTATTTTTTTGGCCAGAGTGTCTTGACCTTCCATGCCTATAAAATTCTCATGGGCTCTTCAGCCAGATCTGAATGCGTTAAAGGCTGATTCTGAGGCCAGAGTGCCATTTAGGGCATCTGCCATTCTGTGAGTCTGCTGTGTAAACCGCTTCCCATGTTGGATCATTCTCTCCCTTTTTAATTCTATCAGTATTAGCAGACACTAGTCTTATTTATGTGATCCATTTGACTCTTAATCCTATCATTATGATCAATTGTGAATGGAAATTGATCATTTTGACTAGTAAGATGGCATCTGTACATGCCACCTTGATGGGATTGAGTTGGAATCCCCTGGCACGTTTCTAACTCTACCATTTGGGGCAAGTCAGCTTGAGCATGTCCCAAATTGTATATCTCCTCCCACTCTTATTCCCACTCTTATATTTAACAGAGATCACTCTTCAGTTAAATTTAAACACCTGAGAATAATTGTGTGTTAATTACAAAGTTCAACTAATAGTATTAACTAGAACAAAAAAATATTAAAAGGGACAAAGCATTAATTTGTACATCAACAGTCAGGACAAGGGCTGATCAAGTCACTATTTTTGCTAGCGTCCATAACACTTCAACAAGTTTCCTTTTTGGTGCTCAGTTAGTTGTCACCGAACAGGGAGAACATATGATATTTGTCCCTTTGGGACTGCCTTATTTCACTCAGCATGATGTGTTCCAGATTCCTCCATCTTATTGCAAATGACCTGATCTCATTGTTTTTTTTTTTTTTAACTGCTGTATAGTATTCTACAGAGTACATATCCCATAACTTCTTTATCCAGTCTACTGTTGATGGGCATTTAGGTTGATCCAGGTCTTAGCTATTGTGAATTCAGTTGCAATAAACATTAATGTGCAGACCGCTTTTTTGTTTGCCAATTTCATTTCCTTTGGGTAAATTCCAAGGAGTGGGATGGCTGGGTTGTATGGTAGGGCTATATTCAGGTTTCTGAAGAATCTCCAGACTGACTTCCATAGTGGCTTAACCAGTTTGCATTCCCACCAACAGTGGGTTAGTGTCCATTTTTCCCCACATCCTCTCCAGCATCTGTTGTTGGTAGGTTTCTGTATGTGAGCCATTCTAACCAGGGTGAGGTGCAACCTCATTGTGGTTTTGATTTGCATTTCCCTGATTGCTATGATTCTGGACATTTTTTCATGTGCCAGTTGGCCATTTGGATTCCCTCTTTTGAAAAATGTCTATTGAGCTCCTTGGCCCATCTCTTAAGTGGGTTGTTTGTTTTGATGTTGTGGAGTTTCTTGATCTCTCTGTAGATTCTGGTTATTAGTCATTTATCAGTTGCATAGTTTGCAAATATTTTTTCCCGTTCTGTCAGTTGCCTCTTCACTTTCTTGACTGTTTCTTTGCAGCACAGAAATTTCTCAATTTGATGCAATCCCAATTGTTAAGGTTGGCTTTGACTGCCTGTGCTTCCGGAGTTTTTTTCAAGATGTCTTTGCCGGTGCTAATATCTTGCAGGGTTTTTCCAATGTTCTCTAATAATTTGATGATGTCGGGTCATAGATTTAGGTCTTTAATCCATGTTGAGTGGATTTTTGTGTAAAGTGAAAGGTAGGGGTCTTGCTTCATGCTTCTGCACATGGAAATGCAGTTTTCCCAGCACCATTTATTGAATAGACTGTCCTTACTCCAGGAATTGGTTTAGGATATTTGATCAAATACAAGTGGGCTGCATATATTTGGATTGATTTCTGGTGTTTCTATTTGATTCAATTGGTCTATCCATCTGTTTCTGTAACAGTGCCATGCTGTTTTGATTACATATCATCTGCAAAGAGGAATAGTTTGACTTCTTCCTTCTCAATTTGTATTCCTTTAATTTCTTTTTCTTGTCTAATGGCTCCGGCTAAAACTTCCAGAACTATATTGAATAGCAGTGGTGAGAGTGGGCATCCATGTCTGGTACTAGATCTCAGTGGAAATGCTTCCAACTTTTCCCCCATTCAATAGGATGCTGGCCGTGGGTTTTCCATAATTGTTTTGATTGTATTGAGGAATGTTCCTTCTATACCCAGTTTGCTTAGAGTTTTCATTATGAAATGGTGTTTTATTTTATTGAATATTTCTCTGCATCTATTGAGATAATCGTATATTTTTTTCTTCTGCAGTTTGTTAATGTGGTGTATCACATTGATTGATTTGTGCATATTGAACCATCGCTGCATGCCATGGTGAAATCCTACTTGGTCTGGGTGGATGATCTTTCTGTTGTGTTGTTGCATTCTATTGGCGATAATTTTATTGAGGATTTTTGCGTCTATGTTCATCAGTGATATTGGTCTGTAATTTTCTTAACCTGCTGCATCTTTTTCTGGCATAGGGATTAAGGTGATGCTGGCTTCATAGAAAGAATTTGGGAGGATTACCTCTTTTTCAATTGTTCTGAATAGTTTGAGAAAAATTGGAGTTAGCTCTTCTTTAAAAGTCTGGAAGAATTCAGCAGTGAATCCATCTTGCACTGAGCTTTTCTTTGTTGGGAGGACCTTTATTACTGTTTCAATTTCTGTCTCAGTTATGGGTATATTTAGGTCTTCTATGTCTTCCTAGTTCAATTTAGGTAGGTTGCATGTGTCCAGGAATCTACCCATTTCTGATAGATTTTCCTGTTTGCTGGCATACAAGTCCTTGTAGTAATTTCTGATGATTCTTTTTATTCCTGTGGTGTCTGTTATGTTTCCTTTTTCATCTCTGATTTTATTGATTTGGGTCTTTTCTCTTCTTTTTTTAGTTAGTTGGGCCAATGGGGTGTCAATTTTGTTGATTTTTACAAAAAAACACAGCTTTTTTGCTTGGTTGATTTTTGTAATCTTTTTTTTTTGGGATTCAATCCTGTTGATTTCTTCTCTGATTTTAATTATTTCTCTTCTCCTACTAGATGTGGGCCTGATTTGCTGCAGTTTTTCTAGATCCTTGGGATGCACTGAAAGCTCATTTATTTGGTGCCTTTCCAATTTCTTGATATAGGCACCTATTGCTATAGACTTTCCTCTTAACACTGCGTTTGGTGTATCCCATAAGTTTTGATATGTTGTGGTCTTATCCTCATTTACTTCCAGAAAGTTTTTGATTTCTCTTTTGATTTCTTGAATGACCCAGTGTTCATCCAGGAGCATGTTTCTCAGTCTCCATGTGTTTGCAGATGCTGTAGGGATTCCTAAGTTGCTAATTTCCAACTTCATTCCACTGTGGTCTGAGAAGCTGCATTGTATGATTCTAATTGTTTTGAATTTGCTGAGACTTGGCCTAGTATATGGTCAATCCTAGAGTAGGTTCCATGTACTGCTGAGAAGAATGTAAATTATTTAAGTGTAGGATGAAAAGTTCTGTAGATATCTGTTAGATCCATTTGGGCTATAGTGTCAATTAAATCTGCTGTTTCCTTGTTGATCTTCTTTCCGGATGATCTATTTCTGAGAGTGGAGTATTGAAGTCCCCCAGTACTATTGTATTGGAGTCTAAGTCTCCCTTTAAGTCCATTAACATATATTTTAAATAACCTGGTGCCCTGTAATTAGGTGCATAAACATTTATAATAGTTACATCTTCCTGTTGAATTGATCTGTTAATCATTATATAGTGCCTCTCTTTGTCTCTCTTAACAGTTTTTATGTTAAAGTTTATTTTATCTGATATTAAGATGGCTATGCCAGCTTTTTTTGTTTGTTTGTTTCTGTTGACATGGAATATCTTTTTCCAACCTTTCACTTTCAGTCTGCATGCATATTTGTTGGAAAGATGTGTTTCTTGTAAGCAGCAACCAGATGGGTTTTGTTCCTTAATCCATTCAGCCAGTCTGTGTCTTTTAATTGGAGAGTTAAGGCCATTAACGTTCAATGTGACTATTGAAAAGTAGTAACTTTGGCCTGCCATTTTCCCAAAGATATTTTCTAATATATGTTTTGAACTTCCTGTGATCTTTTACTGAGAGGTAGGTTTTCTTCCTTTACCATCTTTCATATTGATGGCTGTGTTTCTGTGTTTTTGTGTGTAACACATCTTTGAGCATCTTTTGCAGGTCTGGATGAGTGGCAACAAATTCTTTCAATTTCTGTTTGCTATGAAAGGTCTTTATTTCACCTTCATTCACAAATGAGAGCTTTGCAGGATACAATATTCTGGGCTGGCAGTTTTTCTCTGTTAGTACCTGGGCTATATCTCGCCATTCCCTCCTAGCCTGTAGGGTTTCTGATGAGAAGTCTGCTGTAAGACTAATTGGAGATCCTTTGAGAGTAATCTGACGTTTCTCTCTTGCACATTTTGGAATCTTTTCTTTATGTTTCACTGTGGTGAGTTTGATTACAATGTGTCGTGGTGAGGATCTCTTTTGGTCATGATGATGATAGTGATTCTTCCAATCCATGAATATGGAATATTATTCCATTTTTCCTTCTTCTATTTCTTTCTTTAATGTTTTGAAATTTTAATTATAGTGTTCTTTGACAACATTAGTTAAATTTATTCTAATGTGTTTATTTTTTGTAGTTATTATGAATTGGATTGATCTTAGAAGTTCTTTCTCAGCCATGCCATTATCTGTGTATGCAAAAGTTTTGATTTTTATATGTTAATTTTATATCCTGCCCCTTTACCAAACTCTTTTATGAGTTCTAATTGTCTCTCAGTGGATTCTTTTGAAACCTCTATATATAGAATCATATCATCTACAAGTAGGGATATTTTGACTTCCTCCTTTCCAGTTTTTATCTCCTTGTTTTCTTTGTCTTGCCTAATGGCTCTGGCTAAAACTTCCAAGACTATATTAAATAGCAATTGTGAGAGTGGGCACCTTTGTCAATCCTGGATCTTATTGGGAATGCTTCCAACTTTTCACCTTCAATAAAGTTCTGGCTGTGGATTTGTCATAAATTGCCTTGATTGTATTGAGGAATGGTCCTTCTATACACATTTTGCTTAAGGTTTTCTTCAAGGAAGGATGTATTTTATCAAGTGCTTTCTCTGCATCTATTGGATTAATCATATTTTGTTTGTTCTTCTGCTTGTTAATGTGATGTTTCACATATATTGATTTGCGAATGTTGAACCATCTTTGTATACCAGGTATAAAACCCACTTGATCAAGGTATGTGATCTTTCTGATTTGTTGTTGGGTTCTACTAGCTAATATTTTTGAGGACTTTTGCTTGTATGTTCATCAGTGTTATTGGTCTATGCTGCTCTCTCTGTTGTATCTTTCTGTGGTTGAGATATTAAGATGATCCAGGCTTCAAAGAGGGATTTTAGGAAGATTCCATTCTTTTCAATTGTTTTGAATAGCTTAAAAAGAATTGGAATTAGTTCTTTAATTGTCAGGTAGAACTCAACAGTGAAGTCATCCATTCTTTTGGTTTCTTTATTGGGAAGGTCTTTATTATTAACACAATATCTGTCTTGGTTATTGGACTGTTTTTGTTTTCTGTATCTTCAACTCAATTTTGGTAGATTGCATGTGTCCAGAAATCTATCCTTTTCTTCTATATTTTCCAATTTGTTGGAATATAGTTCTTTGAAGTACTTCCTGATGAGCATCTTTATTTCTATGGTATCGGTTGTTACATTTCTTTTTTCATCTCTGATTTTATTGATTTGTTTCTTTCCCCTCTTTTTTTTGATTAATTGAGCCAATGGTGTACCAGTTTGTGAATATTTTCAAAAAAATCATCTCATCATTTTACTGATCATATTTATTGTTTTTTGTTTTGATTTTATTTCTTCTCTAAGCTTAGTTATTTCTTTCCTACTAACACTAACGGGTTCAGTTTGTTATTTTTCTAGGTACTTGAGATGCATTGATTGCTTATTATTTTGATACCTTCCCAATTTCTTGATGTAGGCACTAATTTCTATAAAATTCCCACTTCACACTTCTTTTGCTGCATCCCACAAGTTTTGATATGATGCATTGTCAACTTCATTCATTTCCAGAATTTTTTTATATCTCATTTAATTACTTCTATGACCCACTGTTTATTCAGATGCACGTTATTCAGTCTCCATGTGTTCTCAAATATTATAGAGATGATTGAGTTGTTAAATTAATGCTTCAAGCCATTGTGGTCAGAGAAGATGCATGTTGTGATTTCAGGTTTTTTTTTTTTTTTTTTTTAATTTGATGAGACTTGCTTTATGGCCTAGCATATGTTCTACCTTAGAGAATGTTCCACACACAGATGAGATGATTGCATATTTTGTAACTGTGAGATGAAAAGTTCTATAGGTATCCATAGGATTATTTGTTCTACAGCGTTGAGAGCTTTGTTGTTTTGTTGTTGATTTTCTGTCTAGTTGATCTGTCCATTGATGAAATTGGGGTGTTGAAGTCCCCTGATACTAATGTATTATAGTTGATGTCTCCCTTTAGATACATTAACATTTCCTTTAAATAGCCAGGTTCACTGTAATTGGGTGCAGATAAATTTATTATATTTACATCTTCCTATTGAATCGATATTTTAATCATTACATACTGCCATTCTTCATCTCTTTTAGCAATTTTTTGTTAAATCTACTTTGTCAGATATTAGGATATTAGGATGGCTACCCCTGACCTTTATTGCTTTCCATTAGCACAGAATAAATTTTTCCATCCTTTTGCTTTCAGTCTGTATCTTTGTTGGTGAGATTTATTTCTTGTAGGAAGCAAATATGGATCTTGTTTTTAATCCATTTAGCTAGTCTGTGTCTTTAAACTGGGGAGTTGAGGCCATTTACACTCAAGGTAACTATTGATAGGTAATGACTTGGTCCTGCCATTTTTCATAAATATTCCTATTGTTTACCTTAGATTTCCTTTGTACTTTTACTGGGGGATTTTGTGCCTCCACATTCTTTCATAATGATGACTATATGTTCTTCTCTGTGTTGCATATCCTTAAGCATCTTTTGTAAGGCTGGCTGAGGAGTGACAAATTCTTTCAATTTCTGTTTGCTATCAAAGGTCTTCATTTCACCTTCATTCATAAATGAGGGCTTTGATGGTTACAGTATTCTGCCTTGACAGGTTTTTTTTTTTTTCCTCTTAAGACTTGGACTATTTCTCCCCATTCTCTCCTAGCTTGTAGACTTTCTGATGAGAAGTCAGCTGTGAGTCTAATTGGAGATACTGTGAAACTAATCTGGTGTTTCTCTCATGCATATTTAAGGATATTCTCTTTAAGGTTTTGTTGAAATTCTGATTAAAATTTGATGTGGTGAAGATCGATCTTTTCTTGTCAAGTCTATATGGAGTTCTATGTACTTTCTGTAGTTTAATACCCCTTTCCTCCTCCTAACTGGGGAAGGTTACTATACCTATTTATATAGTCCCTCCAATTCATTCTCTTTCCACTCCTTCATATGTTAGTCATTTGATAGTATCCCATAAATCTCTAGCATTATTTTTAGTTTTTTTTTTCTAATTTCTTCTATTTTTCTTCTTGTCTCACTGAATAATTTCCAAAAATTTGTCTTCTAGCTAAGATATTCTTATTTCCTCCTCACTTAAACTGCTGTTCTGGATTCTCATTGGGTTTTTATTTCATCTATTGAATTATTTTCTAACATTTCATCCTAATTTATCTTTAAAATCTTGATTTCATGGGATACTTTTCATTCATGTCACATATGGATTTTTTTTAATTCATGGGTTTGCTTCTCATTGTTTCAGAGCAATGCTAGGATAAATCATTTGAATTCTTTTTTGGCATTTCATCAATCTGTGCATCTTCATATTCTCATATAGAGTATTGTGTTCCATTGTTTGGGGGTTCATGTTGTCTTCCTTAATGTTGTATCTTGAATTTCTCCTTTTATTTGTAGGCATTTTTTGAGATGCTTGTTGGTTTTCCCTCTGATGGCTTTTATCTTTGAACTAGCCTCTGTGGATTAGTGGAATGTCTGCATTTTCAGTGAATATTCAGAAGTGTGTAGTGGGTATGACCAGGAAGCTCTGGTCAGTGCTGCAGGGTGGAGTGACTATCCAGGGTGACACCCAAATTGGGAATAGTAGATCTCCTTTTTTTAACAAAAGAGGGTAGAATGGTCATCTCTTTTGGTGTGATCACACCCTCACCTCCTCTCTTTCAAGGTGATCAGTGCCTGTGTGTTAGCTCACAGTGGGTGCAATACTCATCTGCACTGACACATGGACCACAAAAAGAATCTTTGCAATCCTCACTAGGAGCACTAATACTGCTACAATGACCCATCCCAAGCAATCAGGGAGCTCTCAGCATGTGTAGCTATACACAGTGATTGCCCAGAGACCCAGCTACACCCTGCACCCTCTTGTGCTGTCATAAACTCCCGTGTCTTAGCATACAAGGCTCCCACAGTCATGGGGTGCAGAGGATCCACTCTGCTCCAGTAGCATGCCCCGTCCACACAAGGGCAGATATTCCCAGAGCCAGCCACCTGTGGGTTCTCTTCCTAGGCAGCTTGAGCCATATAGTCTGTGGTCTGTTGAAAAACCAGCAGCACCTCACCATGCTATGTGGTTGCCAAATCCCTATATATAATTTAGCATCAAAACATGTACAATTTCAGATAATTTCAGATCACTAAGCCATATAGTGTTAATTTTTCTTAATCACATTCCTAAATGTGAAGCATAATCTAGTGCCATGAGAATTTTGATGGAAATTCATGCCTTCCTCTGTTCTGGCCTGCCACTGGTCTCCAGTGGAAACTGATTCTTCACTATGGGCTGGCAAGCAATTCTGTAATCAGAACAGCCAAAATGTTTTGGGTGTTGCCTGACTCATCACATATAGAAATGTTCATCTTTAAACAGAGATGATATGTAGAAAACTCCCCTAAAGCAGGGTAAATTGAACAAGCAAGTGGTTCCAAGTGTTCTGGTTTCTACTGCTGGTAGATTTCCTCTTTTCTCACAACACATAATTATAGCCTCATGTGGATTCCCCTGTGATCAGTGACTGAAGGTGATAATCATTTGGGTATTGTTCATATATAGTTTTACTACAGCTTCTCTTTGAGGCACATTTATAATAGTGATAAAAGAAACTATATTAATGTAGAGAACTTTGAAAAGTTCACTAAATCACCATTTCTTTCTAAGAAAGTCAGATGGTAAAAGGCAAAGATCACAGGTAAGGGATATGGTAAAAGACTTGGATATGAGGCTGGAGCTGTGGCATAGCAGGTAAAGCCTGTAGTGCCAGCATACCATCTGTGCACTGGTTCCAGACCCGGCTGCTCCACTTCTGATCCAGCTCTCTCTATGGCTTGGGAAGGCAGTAGAAGCTTGGGTCCCTGCACCTGCATGGGAGACCTGGAGGAAGCTCCTGGTTCCTGGCTTTAGATTGGCCCAGATCTGGTCATTGCGACCATTTGGGCAGTTAACCAATGAATGGAAGATCTCTCTCTCTCTCTCTCTCTCTCTCTCTCTTTCTCTCCTTCTGCCTCTGCCTCTCTGTAACTCTGCCTTTCAAATAAATTAACAAAACTTAAAAAAGACATGGATTGAAGATGATTAGGAAACTGAAAACAAGGAGAATGTTCCTTGAAGAACAACTTAGCATATATTTTAGTTTTACTATCGGTACTTTTTTAGACATTTTACTATTACATATGGATTTATGTTCTCTTTGAAATGTATTTTAGGGGGAAGCTCAGATGTTTTAGCTTTTAATGAATTGTAATGATTATAATAAAAAACAACAAAGAGTGTAGATTTTGGTATTATCTGCATCTCTTTGTAAAAGTGAATAAGTGCAGCTGGGTAGTTAATATTGCACACAATTAGCCATCTTTTCCAAATATCTGCATGTTGTGGGGAATAAAATATGGGTGCTATGTGTTCCTTAGACTTCATTTTCCAGTCAAAATTCATGGGACATGCATATATAAATATAAATTTGCATATGTGTGTATATATATAAATTTATTTTTTAAATACAATTTACATGATCTATAATGTATTTGAGATATATTTATGTCTTACATATATCGAGATAGTTATACATGTTGCTGCTGTGGGCTTTAATTTTTTATAGAAAAGAAACAAAATGAACACCACAATTTACCAAGCTTTTGTGCCTAATGGCTATTTGCATTTTCAGGAACACTCTACAAACTCGGAAAAAAAAAGGGGGGTAAAAGAAGCTGAGATATTAGAATTATAAATAAATTTGCAGAAGAGCAAGTATAGTAAATCAAGTTCTCCATAAATCTGCACACAGGTAACTTTGAATCTTTGGCATAACATTAAGCAGTTACTGCATATGCTGAGATTTCTTAAAGCTAGGCAAAGATTTACTAGTCATTATACTATGTCTAAGAACTTTTGATTTGTATATAAGTAAGTGATTGAAAAAGATGGAGAAAGAAGTCAATGTTTGGTTATCAGATGGCATTTTTTCTTCCCACTCATTCTTTTCCATTGTATTTGAAAGTAAAATATAAACAATGGCAAGGGTATAGGTTCTCTATGTGCTTATCAAACCTTTTTTCCAGGCTTGTAGGGCAACAATGCTTGCTGATTTGATGGAAATTAACACTGAGTCCCAGCTTTGGCATCAGACCCTAGATAGATCAGGCATATATTGAATAGAAACCTGATTATGTTGGGTTACTTCCAATATGCTAGAAGAAGCACTTTGTGTAGTTCAAAGTACATCTCATGGGACTACTTATTCACTCATTTGAAAGGCAGAGCTACAGAGAGGCAGAAGCAGATAGAGAGAGGTCTTCCATCCACTGGTTCATCCTCAGATGTCCACAAAGGCCATTTCTGAGCAAATACGAAGCCAGGAGCCAGGAGCTTCTTCCAGGTCTTCCATGTTGGTGCAGAGACCCAAGGACATGGGCCATCTCCCGCTACTTTCCCAGGCTGCTGCAGTAAGCTGGATCTGAAGTGGAGCAGCTGGGACTTGAACGAGAGCCCACATGGTATACCAGCACTGCAGGCTGCAGCTTTACCCACTATACCACAATGCCAGCCCCAATACTTGCTCTTTATTTTGGGTTCATTTCTTGCCACAGTGCTACTACAGAAATAACCATTTTGTAAATGCACAGAATGATTTATTCTCCATCATGCCTGCTCAAGAAGGAATGCCTCATTCCGCGAGGGACAGTTACTGCAGCTGGCGCCCAATGTGGGACACACGGGGCACGACCAGAACGTCCGGCCGAGACCAAGCGGTTTGTCGGGTAAGTGAAACCCTAGAAATATGGGTAATGCAACTTCAGCAAGAAACGACCCAACCTTGAAAGCCCTACAGCTTATGCTCAGGTCCAGAGGCTTGGAACTCTTTTCCTGGACCACATGGGCAAGGGTTGAGAAAATAGCCATGGATAGAGAAAAACATTTGGGGATCGCCCCTCCACTGGGGTCCTTCCCTACCATCTCGGCTCTCAAAGCCTCATTGCACCCCACCCGGAGGACCTGCTTCCCCCTATAAGGGAACCAGGCGGTGAGGCCTCCTCCCTAGCCTGCAGCGATGCTGCTAAGGCACTCTCCCAACAACAGGGAGATGATAAGGGCCTTGTGTCGGGAGTCGGGAGCCTTAGGTCCTGTTCGGCCTTCCCAGGGGTTGGAGAAGGGCTCACCCCATTGTTGCTGGGAGGGTGGGCTGGATCAGGTGTTGGCCACAGAGGAAGAGCACAGGGAGGAAGAAGCCTGGGCTGACTTTAGGAAACAGCGAGCCACTCAGAGCCTGAGGAAGGCAGGGGCAGGGGAGGCAGGTGTAGATGTGCCTACAGCCACAGCTCCCCCTCCCCCTGAAAGGGCTCAGGGATGAATGGAACTTCCTGCCTCCTATGTTCCACAAGTGGCGGTTGAGGTGGGGATGGGCAACCTCCGGTAGTGGCGCGATCCTGGAGGGGATTGGCCCTGTGCATTGGATCGCCCCCCTCTTTCTCTACGGGTGGGAGGGGGCGATTCACGACCAGAACCAGCTAAAATCCAGGCCTTCTCAGTCAACTTAGAGCCTGGGGGAGCCAGGCCGCAAGCTTGGTACCCCTGGGAGGCCAAAGACCTCAAGGAGCTCCGCAAGGCGGTTGCTGAGGACGGCCCCAATTCACCATGGGTGCTTACTCTCCTTCAGGACATAGCATTTCACCCCTGTGTGCCTAAGGATTGGCTTGATTGCGCAAGGGCTACCCTCAGTGGCCCACAATTCATTAAATGGGTGCAATATTACAAGGAGAAATACAGGAATAGGCCAAAGCTAATAGGCAGGCTTGGCCAGATGTCTCTAGGGAGAGCACTCCCTAGGGCTGCTTTTTTCTCTCCATTTACAATTCAATGCCCTCCTCACTAGGCGTGGGGAAGGGAACTGGCCTTACCTAAGGAAACAAAAACCTCAATCCATTAATCCAACCTGATGAGTCTTTCTTTCCAGTTCATAAAACTTCCTCCAGCCCTACAGAAGTCTCTCATTCCCTGCCGCTTTGTTTCAGGATGTGTTCCCTGTCCTAAGCAATAGGCTCCTACACTGATGATCAGCTCTTTCCTGTGCTGCTGTAGCTAACTTATCTGAGAGTTTGCAGGTGTCTTGAAGGTTTCGTGTTTTATTGAACTTGTCTGTCTTTAATGTTTGAGTGATTACCTAACCCTAATCAGATCTACCCCACAGCCTTGGTTAAAATACTCAGGTTACATGTACTAGTTTTTGGCTGAGTGGTTTGGCTCTCTAACAGTTTAAATTCTCAAATGGAGTCTACCAACTTTGGGACTTCCAGTCGGATCCCTGGAACTCTGAAAGGATGGGACTCTAAATTTGTTAAAGTAACAACTGTTTGAGTCAATTCAAATTATACAAAGTGTATTAAAATGTTATAAATGATGTCAGACCTATGTTGTATTCATGTTTTTGCTTTCCAGCTAAAGTGGTCTTATATTCTGTGTGTACAAGTCTTTACATGTCCTTAATATGCTTTAAACTTGTTTCCTTTACAGATCTGTTTTTGCAAAAACTATAGTGTCTTTTTAACAGTGTCTATTTAATCGGTTACTCTGCCATTTCTAGATTTAGGTCCTGTAAGCTCTTTTTGGCTCTCTGTTAAATAGTTCTGAGTTATGTGAGGATTTTGTGTGCTAACTCCTATGTTCAAGGTTTTTATTTCTGGTTTATTCAACAACAAAAAAACATAAAAATTCATGTTCTGCCAAGGTAATCTATTGTGTACTCTACTATCTCAGTTTAAATTAATAAAAAAAATTAAGTCTTAAAAAGCTACATAAATATCATCAGATCTGGTCTAAAGATGTTAAAATCACCCTAATTAAATAAATGACTGTCATTTCAGGATGTTAAAAAATTCTATTCTAACCAGATACTTTAAGTTCTCTTGGCACCTTTAACAAACTTTCTAAAAATCAAAGTTCTAAATTCTCTAAACTTTTGGTATCTCCAAAAGGGCCCCTGGAGATGTCAAAAGATATATCTCTCATCTTACAGAGATAATAACCAATCAGAATGTTTAGATTAAAAGTGCTACCAAGATGTAAAATAATTTAACACTCTACTAAAATTCCTCACAACCCACAGAAACAGGCTATGGTGGAAAGAAACCATCAATGCCTCAAAAAGCAGTTATTAAAACAAAAAGGGGGAGTGGCTACCCCCCCATCTACAGTTACATAAGGCCTTGTTTACTATCAATATTTTAAATTTTTCAAAAGGGTCAAGGGAGTCAAGGTTCCAAAAACATTGGGGACATTTAACCCCTAAACCTCAGATGCTCGTTAGATGGAGAGACCCTCTCACCCGACTCTGGAGAGGGCCTGACCCACTGATTCAGTTGGGAAGAGGATTTGGCTGTGTGTTCCCCATAGGGGAGTTGACTCCGATTTGGATACCAGCCAGAAATATCAGGCCTATGCCTGATACAAGTAACAGCCCACCCAGGGAGTGGTTTGCCCTTGAGGGAGATCCCCTTGTCTTTCCTCTTCCAGAAACGGACAGAGATCCAGAGGCAAGTGATGATGTGGACGCTACTCTTCACTATGATCCTGAAGTGCCCAGCCCACTGATGGGGGATTCGATGACCAAACGTGATCGTCAAAACACTTCAGGAGGACCTGAAAAAAGACAAAGAAAACTCCAAGAAAGCCCCTTTTGGACGGGCCTTAATAGACTCTTGCCCTACCTCCTCCCTCTTCTTGAACCCTTCTTGCCCTGCTTTTAATCCTTGCTATTGGCCCATGCATAATGAATAGGCTTATACAGTTTATACAACAGGGCATAGAGGCAACAAGGGTAAGACAGGTTGAGGTTCATTACCAGAGGCTGGTAGCCACAAAGGGCTATGATCCCCTAAACTGGGGAAGCGCCCCTGGTGCTCTCCACATTGCCAATGATGGGTAAGATTCCGGATAGACCGGAACAACCTGAGACAGGCGGTAGAGGAGGCTCACCACGCTCCCATAATTACAAGTCACGCGACACCCCAAGATGGGTAAAGCACCCAGCGTCCTGTACCAACGTAAGACGGCTCATGGCCAAGCTGCCTGGGTTACCAATGACGGGTAAGGGCAAGGACAGCTGGGGGCAACCTAAGAGACAGGGACTGCATGTTAAAACAAAAAGGGGGAGATGTGGGAGACGCTGAATCTGGAGAGGCCTAGAGGAACTTCCTGAGCCTGCCTCGAATTTGAAAACCTGACTTTAAGTTTCAAATCCCTGGTAGCAAACACCCCAGCCCCAGGGCACTTCTGCCTAAGGATCCTTAAGGTGGTATAACAGGAGTAGCTAAGACCTTTTGCATCACAACACCCCACCCCTTGCCCGCATCCCCTCATCTGCTCTGTACCATCTGCTCTGTACCTCAGCTATATATACACCTCCCTTTTACAATAAAGTGAGACCCTGCTTCGACTGGGCTCCCCACCGCACCTGATTGTCCCCCGGGTTTGGGGAAGGCTGAGTGGCGGGTGGCACATTTCCCCTCCTCGGTCAAGGCAAGCTGCGGGCAGCCTGCCTAATTCTCTGGTGGTGGCGAGGAACAGTCACCACACGCCCCCAACAGAGTATGTGATATGTTTTCACATAATCTGTCATCTGGCTACATTTCTCTTGAAACCAAGAAATCATCAGGCAAATAAAAGGATTTCTATTAGGTTGATTGAGTTTCATTCTTATTACAGAATAAGGCTAAGGAGAAACATATCAGATGTATAGGGAATCCCTTGGATCATCTCTTATGTCACCAGACCATGTGGTAAATATATGACTGGAACTCTTTGATTCAAGAACTGCCAATATTCTGCAGGTTTTATGGATAGTTTATTACATTTGAGTCACCCCACAAAGCACACAATTAAGACCAACCAAAATACTTCCTAAACACAAAGGGAATATGAAATAGGTAGTGGAAGAAGAAAGTTATACCTACCACTGAAAACATGTGACTAACTGAAGAGGAACTGATGTAAGAGAAATGCATGTTTTCCTAATTTTATAATATTTTCTTATGTGCATATATATGTATATTCAATTTTTTTTCTTTTCTACTATATACACCTTCAAAATAGGAATATGCTATAAGATATTAGATAGTAGTTTCATGAATCTTCTCACTCTACATAAAGTTTGCCACTATAAAATGCATCATTGTTAATCTGACATGCTTAATTCTGTGATCTTTGTTTTGTAAGTCATTTATAAAACAAACGGCTGAAGCTCTTCATTACTATATGATCCTTGAAATGTAGAACCATACATCAGATTTGCAGACTGTAAAGAAATGCACTAAGAGAAATGATGCATTTTTTTGTTTGTTTGCTTGTTTGTTTGTTTTTTGACAGGCAGAGTTAGACAGTGAGAGAGACAGAGAGAAAGGTCTTCCTTCCATTGGTTCACTCCCATATGGCTGCTAAGGCCGGTGCTGTGCCGATTGGAAGACAGGAGCCAGGTGCTTCCCCCTGGTCTCCCATGCAGGTGTAGAGCCCAAGCACTTGGGCCATCCTCCACTACCTTCCTGGGCCACAGCAGAGATCTGGACTGAAAGAGGAGCAACCAGGACAGAACCCGGCACCCCAAACGGGACTAGAACCTGGAGTGAAGGCGCCGCAGGCGGAGGATTAGCCTAGTGAGCTGCAGCGCTGGCGAAATGATGCATTTGTAACAATAAAATATTTTACTGTAATATTTAGAATAAAAATATATAGACTGAAATTCATTAAATTTGAATTAGCTATATTTTATTAACATCAAAAAAACTTCAGTGTTAGCAAAGAGGCTTATTGGAATCTGGGCATAATAAACTCGCACTGTGTTCAAAAACATATACAGTAATATATCTGATGTTATGTGTTTACAGGGAAATCAGAAAAGATATATTTCCATTGAAATAAAATGCATTTAGAGGGCCTAGAATGTCCAACAAATAGAACACAGCAGACGGTGTAGAGAGTAGAGAGACAATCTAGAATCAATAACTATTCAAAAATTTTATAGGCAATTGTAGCAAAAAATGAATGGCAATGGATAACAAACCTTCCCCTTGTGGTAAAATTATTTAAGGATTTTATTTATTTATTTGAGAGCAGAGTTAGAGAGCGGGAGATAGAGAAAGTTCTTCCATCTGATGGTTCACTCCCCAAATGGCCACAATGGCCGGAATTGAGCTTATCTGAAGTCAGGAGCCAGGAGTTTCTTCCAGGTCTCCCACGTGGGTTCAGGGGCCCAAACATTTGGTCCATCTTCCACTGCTTTGCTAGGTCATTAGCAAAGTGCTGGATTGGAAGAGAAGCAGCCAGGACACCAACTGGCACCCATATGGGATGTTGGCGTCAAAGGCAGAGACTTAATCTACTCTGCAGCAGCACTGGCCACTAAAATAATTTCTATTGAGAACAACTTCCTGCTCAGCGATCTTGAAATACTGGAGTTACTTCTGAGGCCAGGCTCTTATTTACTTGAGTAGTCCATGGAACTGAAGCACAAAGTCAAATCATTATCTTATACACACAAAAATTATAGCTCAGGTTATTTATATTTGATAAGAACTGCATTGACACAGCTTAAAAAATTATACTAGTCTCAAGCACAGATTAGTATTCAGTGGCGTTTTCAAGTTAATGCTTATGTCCCCCTCACAATTCCTACACTGAATCTTAGTCCCCAATATGATACTTGGAGGTAGGGCATTTGGGAGGTAATTAGATAATGAGGATAGTTACAAATAATGTGATCTAGTATGAATGGCTATTTAAGAAATATTTTTAAAATGTATACTCACAAAGGTAGGACAGGGAAAACAATGAAAGGAAAAAAATTAATAAGAGTATTTTTTCAAAGAATATATTCATCCTACTATTTTTGCTTTGTGATAATGACAATGAATTTCCTATAACACTTTACTTTAAATGGATAAATGTATCACAAAACAATTTTTCATTGTTAATGTCGTTTAATAATTAATTTACGTATTTAGTATATGTTTATTTAAATGTCTCTTTGTTATATAAATAACATAGTTCAAATAGAAGTATTAAGAAGAAATATTTTGTACTAGTCACTTTTCTTCACCTTCATACTTCGGATCACTTCTTGCCATTCAGTTGTGGGATTTTGTGCATCTTAGTGAAATTATGAAACTCTTAATATAATCTCCTAGGGATAATGCCTTATTAAATACATCCGCTAGATATGAACTCTTTGAGTTGACATTTTCTTTGCAGAAAGATTTTTTTCCAAGGCATAATTTCTAAGGATTTGCCAGTCACAGCAATACTTTTTTAGGTTAAATAAGCCAGCAAGGATGCAGTATAAAAAATTTACCTTTATAAGTTTCTATTTTCTGTTACTTCATGTATTAGGACACTTGACACTGTTGGATAGTGTACATAATTAGAGTCAGTGGGAAAAATAATTAAGCATTATGTTTAGGAAACCTATTGACTGTGAAGGATCTTCATTTGCTAGGCCCAGGTTATTTTACAATGTAAACTGTATTCATACCTAATGAATGGGTTACTGACAATTCTTAGTAAGAAAATGTAAGTAGAAAAAGAAGGTAAAAAGTGAAGGATCATCTGCCAACATGACTTCATGTGCTAGAGAGAAGTTTATTTTCAGTGGCAATTTTCTTGAGAATGTAGTCGAGCCATTTCTATTACAAAGTAGATGCTTTGCAGAGACAGACAGTTTGGCAGATAACAAGATGCTTTATGAGGTACAATGTTCCAATGACTGAGAAAATAAAATCATTGAGGATTCCACTTCTGAGACCATAGACTCTTTGTTTTTGTATTCTTCCACAAGAAAGTATCTTCAATTCTATATTAATGGTAATCTAAATTTGTATTAATAATAAACATAGCATCAAAAGACAAATAATATTCTTTCTTAGGCTCTCAGGCTATTTTTTGGGGTGTAGGGAACTAATCACAGGCATGAATGTGTGTGTGTTTACATGTGTTTGTGCAAAACTTTTGCATCAAACAAATGTATATTTAAATTGCATTTTCACAAATTTATGAATATGCCTATATGAGTATGTAGATCTATCATATGTGTGAATATATAAATATATATATTAGCATACAAATGCACACACACACATATATATGATAATGATGGGATGCTCTTATGCCACATCAGTGTGCCTGGTATGAGTAGCGGCTACTCTGTGCTTGTGAATCCGTCTTTGTCCTAATGCCCTTGGAAAGCAGCAGATGATTATTTACTTCCCACATGGCTCCAAGAAACAGGTCTGGACCAGGCTAAAACCCTGAGTGAAGAACTCTCTCCAGGTTGTCTCCATGGGTGGGAAAAGTCCAGGCATTTGACCCCACCTTCTGGTGTGCTATCAGGGCTAGACCAGAAGTGGAGAAATCAAGGCTCATGCCAGCACTCTGATATCAGATGCCAGCTTGCAAGAACAGCCTGGACCCACTGCAGCACAATACTGGTCCCCAAACTTTACAGATCTACCCATCAGATTAATTTATATCTGTTATCTTTCTTTATAATCACAGTTTAATCTTAAGGACAATGCAGCAGTACACTAAAATAGATTAATGGAGAAAACCTTCAAGTAATTTTAAATTTTGTCCAGGAACATCTAATATATCATATACATACATACATTATCTTTCAAATCCTTTGTGGAACACATGGCTCTTTCAGGGCACTAAAGATCTATAATTTTAAAGTGTAGTTATTTAAGTAATTGAGGAACAAAATGAATGTCAATTGTCATTGTATTTTCTGGGAGAGAGTTGAATTCATTTCTCTCCTTGAAGAAAATGTACTAAATATGGATAGAAAATATGAAGACATCATTGCATTCCTTTACATATTTTAATGAGTCTCATTTGTTCAAAGACTTTTCTGTACAAGCTCATACATTATGCCAAGAATAGACATAATTCCAAAATGTAAGGATTAAAATTTAAAGGTTCTTCCTACCTGATCCTTATGACTTGTAAGGATAAATACTAGCAATATTTAAAAGTGGAATAAATTAACATTCTTAATGATTATGTCCTACTTTGTCATTTTGACACACCATTGTTTGCTTTAAATATGTCTTCATAGTATCATCTCCCATGGGGTGCAGGGCCCAAGGACAAGGGCCATCCTCCACTGTACTCCTGGGCCACAGCAGAGAGCTGGAATGAAAGAGGAGCAACAAGGACAGAACCAGCGCCAAGACTGGAACTAGAACCTGGTGTGCCATAGGAGGAGGATTAGCCTATTGAGCCCTGGTGCTGGCAACAGATAACTCTTTCACATGCAAATTTCAATTCCCAAAAGTGGGATAGCTGGGTCATATGGTAGATCTATTTTCAGCTTTCTGAGATATCTACATATGAGCTTCCTCAATAGCTACACCAGTGTACATTCCCAACAGTGGATTAGAGGACCTTTTCTCTGCCTCCTCACCCACATTTATTGCTTGTTGATTTCTTTATGAGAGCCATTCTTATTGGGGTTAGGTAAAAACTCATTGTGGTTTTGATTTGTATTCTCTTGATGACTAGTGATCTTGAATATTTTTTCTTTTTCTTTTTTTTAATATTTATTTATTTGGGAGCTAGTGTTACAATGAGAGAATGAGAGGCAAAGAGTGTGTGTGTGTGTGTGTGTGTGTGTGTTTGTGTGTGTGTGAGAGAGAGAGAGAGAGAGAGAGAGAGAGGGAGGTCTTCCATCTGCTGGTTCATTCCCCAATGGGCTGTGATGGCTGGAGCTGCGCTAATCCGAAGCCAGGAGCCAGGAGCTTCTTCCAGGTCTCCCATGATAGTGCAGGGGCCTAAGGACTTAAGTCATCCTCTACTGTTCCCAGGCCACGGCAGAGAGCTGGATCTGAAGTGGAGCAGCCGGGACTCGAAGCAGCACCCATATCGGATTCAGGCACTGCTGGCAGCTTTATCCACTATAGCACCGTGCCAGCCCACTAAGCATATTTTCAGGTTTCTGTTGGACATTTGACTTTCCTCTTTGGAAAAATTATGTTCAAGTCCTTTGCCCATTTCTTAACTTGATTGCTTGTTTTGTTGTTGTTGAGTTTCTTGAGCTATTTATAAATTCTGGATATTAATACTTTATCAGTTTCATAGCTTGCAAATATTTTCTCCAATTCTGCCCGTTGCCTCTTAATTTGCTGTTTCTTTTCCAGTGCAGGAGCTTCTTAGTTTGATGCAATCTCATTCATCTATTTTGTGTTAGATTGCCTGTGCTTCTTGAATTTTTTCTAAGAAGTATTTGACTATTCCAAAGCCTTGCAGAATTTCCCCTATGTCCTCTACATTTGATCATTTTGGGTTGTATATTTAGATCCTTAATCCATTTTGATTTGATGATTGTATAAACAGTAAGTTTGGAGTCTTGTTTCATACTTCTGCATGCAGCAAAATCCATTTTTCCAAGTACCATGTGTTAAACAGCTGATCCTGTTTTGATGGGTTCTTTCTAGTTTGTTTTTAAAATTTTTTTAGTTGTAGGTTTTCATTGACTTCTTGGGTTTCTAGCCCATTCCTTTGGTCTACATATATATTTTTGTGCAGTTCCAGGCTGTTTTGAGTGCAATTGCCCCGTAATATGTCTTGAAATTTGGTATTTAGATGTCTCTTCCTTTCTTTTTGTTGTATAAGATTTCTTTAACTATTTAGGGTCCCTTGTGTTTTGTGTGAAATTTATCAACTTTTTTTCTAGATCTGAAAAGAATGTTACTTTTATTTTGATTGGAATTGCACTTACCTGTAAATTGCTTTTATTTCCTTTTTGATTCCTTCTGTGACCCACTGTTCACTCATGATCACATTAGTCAGCAACATGTGTTGGGTATTTGTAGAGTCTCTTAGGTTGTTAATTTCCAGCTTTATTCCATTCTGGTCAGGAAAGGTGTGTGGTGTAATTTAAAATTATTTGAATATTTGAGACTTGCTTTTTGACTTAGCCTGTGTTCTTTCCTCCAGAAACTTACATGCACTGATGAAAATATTGTGTATTCTGCAGCTCTAAGATGAAATGTTCTGTAGATGTCAGTTAGTTCCATTTGTTCTATACTGTAGATTAGTTATTCTGTTTCTTTTCTCTATTTTTTTTGGCTGGTTGTTCTGTCCATTGATGAAAGTGGGGTATTAATGTGTACCATTTTTATGGTATTGGAGTCTATGTATACATTTGGATCCATTAACATTTGTTTTAAATAGCCAGGTGTCTTGGCATTGGGTGTATATTTATTTACTATAGTCATATCATCCTGTTGAATTAATGATTTATTCATTACACAATGCCTTTTTGTGTTAAACTGTTTTCTCTGCTAATAGAGTGGCTTCTCTGAATTGTGTTTTTTTTTTTTTTTTTTTTCCATTAGCACTGAAAATCTTTTTCCATCTTTCCCTTTGAGTTTGTGTATTTTTGTTGATGAGGTGTTTGTTGAAGGCAGCAGATATATGGGTCTCCTTTTTTAATCCATTCAGCCAGTCTGACATTTTAGGAATTTAGGTGATTCACATTCTAAGTCTTGCCATTTTTCCATACATATTTCTATTCTTTGCTTTGGATGATCTCTTTATGTTGATTAGGAAATTTTCTCTCTTCACATTCTTTTATAATGATGAATATCTTTCTTTCTTTCTTTCTTTTTTTTTTTTTTTTTTTTTTTTTTTTGACAGGCAGAGATAGACAGTGAGAGAGAGAGAGAGAGAAAGGTTTTCCTTCTGTTGTTTCACCCCCCAAATGGCCATTACGGCTGGCGCGCTGTGGCAGGCGCACTGCTATTATCCGAAGCCAGGAGCCAGGTGCTTCTCCTGGTCTCCCATGCAGGTACAAGGCCCAAGGACTTGGGCCATCCTCCACTGCCTTCCCGGGCCACAGCAGAGAGCTGGACTGGAAGAGGAGCAACCGGGACAGAATCCAGCACCCCAACCAGGACTAGAACCTGAGATGCCAGCGCCACAGGTGGAGGATTAGCCTAATGAGCCGCGGCGCTGGCCCATTCCTTTGTTTCTATGTGTAGCAAATCCTTTAGCATAATTTGTAAGGTTGTAACAGATGGTGACCAATTTGATTTCATTTGTTGTGGAAGACCTTTATTTCAATGAGAGCTTTTTGGTACAGTATTCTGAGTTGACAAGTTTTTTTTTTTTTTTAAACTTTTGTTTGTTTTTTTACTTATTTGTTTCCTTTTTGGAATTGGGCTGTGTCTCTGCCTTCCCTCCTAACCTGTAGGGTTTCTAATGCAAAATCAGCTGTTCATCTAAATGGAGATCCTTTGAGGGCAATCTGGTGTTTCTCTCAAGCACATTTTAGAATCTTTTCTTCGTGTTTTACTGTTAAAAATTTGACTATCATATGTTGTGGTTCAGATGTTTTCAGTGATACCTATCAAGAATTCTATGCTATTCCTGTATTTGGATGTCACTATCTTACTCCAAATCAGGGACATTTTCTGGTGTTACTTCCTTGAATAGGCCTCCAAATCCTTTGTCTTTTTCTACACTGTCAGGAGCTCCTAAGACATGAATCTTAGTATCCCATAATCTCAAAGACTATTTCCTGCTTTTTCTATTTTTTCTTCTTGTTTTTGTCTGACTTAATATTTCAATTCACTCCCTGGTTAATCCTAAACTTTAGTTTCTACTAGAGTTATTATGATCAATATATTACTAATCTCATAGAATTCCAATCCTCACTCTGCTATGATTAAATTATTGAGCAATAATTTAATTGTTATGGGCTGTCTCAGATTGGTAGACAAATTCCTATTGTTCTACAAACAAAATATATTTTTTCTAAAACAAAAAATACGCAAGAAAAAAATATTGAAAAATGTTTAAACTTATTTTAAGCCTATATTTTTTCATATAAAACTGAAAATTGTTAATTTTTGTCAGTATTAATGATGTTAAAGAAATCTGTGTGAATGAAAAGTTGGGACTAAATATCTTTGACTACATAAGAAGTCCTATGCTTAAATTTATATTCTCTGAAATTACATATATTAAATCATAAATACATACTGAGAAAGCATACCTAACTTAAAAAGTTAAATTTAATGAAAATCTAATGGCAACCAATTTAAATGTATTGTTAAAATTATCCAACACAAATATATATTTAATGATTTATACAATGAAGTGAAATCTATTAATGAAATATATTTGATTTCCTTCTTTTCCAAGTAACAGCATACTGTAATTAGCCATTTAATTTGGAATTTTGTTTTCCTAGAAGCATTAATAAAGGAAATAATAATGGCCATAATTATACAGACTTGTTTAGGAAAAACTTGATAACATGGATTTTCAGATAGTACATTTAGTATTAAATTGATTTGCCATGATTTCCTTTATATGATGCAGATTTTTAGCCAATTAACATTGATAAAATAATAAAACACAGTATTTCATTTCAGTATATAAATGACATTTTTAATATGTGGTAGCCTCATATATCAAAATGCAGAGTTATATCATAGAGTATATAAAGGACACATTAAATACAATATTAGCAAATAACATTTATAAATTTATAAAACTTTCAAATATTAATGAATTTCTGAATACATTTTAATGTATATTTCACATTATTTGTTTTAATTATATTAATACTTTATATCAATTCTTTCAATTGCTAGTATTTTTCTTCTGTGGAGTTAATTATAGTAAAAGAAATAATATTTATATATAAACATTTAGGTGTGATGAATTTAATATATTTTAAAATGTCTATTTAGTGTTTACATTAGTTACTGAATTGCAGCTGTGACAGATAGATAAATAAATAAATAAAATTGAAAAACAGCTAATGATGAACTGCAAAATACTACTATATAGTATTATGGTAAATTATAGTGCTTTTGGGTTTTACATAAATAATATTGCCCCAAAGCATTAAGGGATCTTTTTTCTGTTACAAGTTGGAATAATCAAATAACTTTGAAAATCTGGTACTATTACAAATAGTCTGAGTTATTTTTAATAATGCCCCTTTTATTCTCATAGTGTAGCAAAGTGAATATTAATATATTTTACCTGAGACATAGATGGCATTTGATCACAGCTATTCCAGCATTCCAGTATGCTACAATGTGAGGAGTAAATTTAGAACTCAGTTAAGGGGGAAAAGTATGAAAGATTATTTTCAATATTGCTTTAGTCTTCATAACAATCACACTTACTTTATTTACTTGGCTTGATGCCATTAGTCTACTTTACCAGAAAGAGAACTATAAAATGCTTTGCTGAACTTACTATAACAATTTGTTTCAAATTGTTTACTATATTACAGGCAAAGTTCACTACAAGGGTTCTCAGGAGAAATTTTTGTCATCTTAGGACGAAGCATAGTTACCCTTACAGAACATCTGGCTTGCTTTTATCTTAAGTGCACTATAAATAAACAGAGTAATAATGTTCTCTGCTTGCTAGGCTGCTGAAAAGCTTAGGTCTATATTTGTTACACTATTCTAGCAAGTGTGCTGGAATTAATGGCATATACTTAAGGTTCCAATCACTCTCCTAAGTACACCTTGATTTCTTTGTCTCCTTGATTTCCTTTAAATATATAAGCTCCTTGTCAAGTATCCTTAAACCTTGCATTGGGAATTAAGTGAGGTATTATTTGAACAGTCAAAACGTATAGTTCAGAAAATGAAGGAAAGGAGAAATGCAGATTTTGGTCTAGTTTTAACAAGCTTTTCTTCATAACCAACTGAGTGTTAAAGGACAATAAATGTTGATTTTGCTCAAGAAATAGAATTTGAACAGTTACATTCAAGTAGCTGAACAAGAACAATCTGGTACAAACACTAAGTCGTATTTTTGCTGGTTTTAATTTAGTATAGCACTGCTCATAAAGCTTTCAGCACATGTGTATCTGGCATATGGACTAGAGGATTTATCTGTGCTCCAGGCCAGGAGAAAAGCAAGAAGGCAACTGCTGTGAAGTTTAGCATAAACAGAAATAATAAAAGTGAAGATGTGAACCAAGGTTAAAACGTAAGATACAGATTACAGCACTGGGATTTTTTTAAGTTTTTTGGGTTTCAGAGAGGTTCGATTTTCAAGAAGTATTGCTTAAGTTCTCCAATGTATCCCAAATTTTCTTGAATATAAAGTTAAGTGCAAATATATGAAACACCTAGCACAATGTTATAGACACACAGAATTCAGAAAACAGTTCTCACCTCCTACCACTTTTTGATTTTTAGTCTTGATTCAAAGTACAGCTTCTAAGTAAATTATATAGATATATTAAAAATTTGTCAATGCCTGCCTTTATTTTCAAGCCAAGTGAAGCTGAATCTCGTTTGATGGAATCCAGAAATCTGCACTTTTAAAGCACTTCAAGTGACTTCATTTCAAACCGTTTTTCCCATCTGGTCTTGGAAAACATTTGGAAAAATTGTTTTGCATTTAATAAAACTTTTGAGTCTAAATATCCAGTTAATGAATTTCTGAATCTGAGCATTTTAGAAAATATAGCTCAGGATACAATTAAAAAAGAGTGACAATTTTAATTTCATCAGTGTGGAAACTTTCACAATTTTGTAGCATTATGAAATCACATGAAGATGTTTACTTTGATCTTGCTCATGTTCTCAAATTAAACAATCACATGACACAGCAAAACACAGTAATTTCTCCACTTCTGCTTCTGGGGAAGCCACTTTCCTGGATTTCCTCTGACTTGACTTCACTGGCCTTTTCTTCTAAGTCATGGTTTCTGAATACGCTTATTTTCACAATATAGCTGATCACACCTGCCTTTGTGATCTTTATGATCTTTGATGTCATTTCTAGTCTATATATTCAGCCATGGCATTTCCTCTTTACCCAGACTCAGATAGCAATTTCAATACCTTCTATCTCTTCTTGACATTTTGATATGCAAAATTAAATTCCTTGTTGACTCCTTCAAATTTGCTTCCCCCAGTACATAGTTAAGTATTTCCATGAACAAGATTCTCAGACCAAAAACGTGGAACCACCCTGGACTCATTCTTTCGTCCCACACTCCACATAACACCCCCACAAAAAAATCTAACCCTATCATGTCTATTACCAAGTTAGTTCCAGAATTAGACCATTTTTATTCCCTCAATCTTATACCATTATGCTATTATTATCTCTTTGATTTAATTCCATCTGATTCCAATCGCTCTTTGCTTATCCATTAGAAGGAACTAGTGAGACTATTTTTTGTGGCACAGAGAGTTAAGCTGAAATTTGCTATGGTGGCTTCCAAACATCAAAGCATCAATTTGAGTCCCTTATATGCTGCATCCGATTGAGTTCCTTGCTAATGTACCTGAAAAATAACAGAAAATGGTGGCAGACACAGTCTAGGTTGAAGTTTCCAGCTCCTGGCTTCTATCTGGCATGTCCCAGTCTTTGCAGTCATTTGAGGGTATAAATCTGCAAATAGAAAATCTCTTTTTCTGCATCTCTATCACATTGTCTATCAATCTGTCTTTAAAATAAATTTAAAACAACTTAAAAAGTAAAGAAATAGTGATAATTTTTTAGGCTTTTTATTTTTTTTATTTTTTAATTTATTTTTTGACAGGCAGAGTGGACAGTGAGAGAGAGAGACAGAGAGAAAGGTCTTCCTTTTGCCGTTAGTTCAGCCTCCAATGGCCGCCGTGGCTGGCGCGCTGCAGCTGGCGCACCGTGCTGATCTGAAGGCAGGAGCCAGGTACTTATCCTGGTCTCCCATGGGGTAATTCATTGATACTCTGGCTCACATAGAGAAACCAAAACAACTAATTATTTTCCATTCATTTGGAATACTATCCCCAGTGCTTACCACAAAATAGATTTCCCTACATTGTCTGGTAGGTTGGCTTCCATCTGCACTTCATCTTCTGGTGCATTCCCCACTCCCTACCCTGTACCCCATAGGCTTTCTAAAATAGCCACTCCTACCTTGACATTTATCATTCCCAATTTCTGGAGCAAACCTATCACAGGTATCTTTGTATATTTGTACATTCATTTACTTCAAAGCATAGCTTCAAAATAATTTTTTCACCCACCCTTTCAAAAGATGCTTAAGGACTTCCTACACACAGAAACACAGAGAAGCATCATTGTGAAATAATGTGAAGACAGAAAATCTCCCAGTGAAAGTATGACTTAAACCCAAAGTAAATAACAGGAATATTTATGGAAAAACAGCTGCACCAAGTTTTACTTATAAATAGTAACCTAGAGTGTAGATGGCCTAAACTCTCCAGTTAAAAGATACAGACTGGCTAAATGGACTAAAAAGCAAGACCCACCTATTTACTACCTAAAAGAAACATACTTCACCAAAAAAGATAAATGCAGACTGAAAGTGAAAGGATGGAAAAAAGATTTCCCTTGCTAATGGAAAGCAAAATGAGCAGGTGTAGCCATCCTAACATGAGACAAAATAGACCTTAACACAAAAACCCTTAACAGAGGTGAAGAAAAACACTAAGTAATGATTAAAGGATCAATTCAGCAGGGAGATATGACTACAATAAATGTATATGTAACCAATGTCAGAGTACTTGGATATTTAAAACAAATGTTAATGGATTCAAAGGAAGACATCACCGCAAATACAATAGTAATGGGAGACTTCAACATCCAAGTTTTATCAATGAACAGATAAACTAGACAGAAAATCAACAAAATCAAAAGAGCTAATTGACATTATGAATCAAAAGGACCTAACTAATATCTACAGAACCTTCCATCCCACAGTTGCAGAATATGCACTGTTCTCATCAATGCATGGAAATTTCTCTAGGATAGAGCATATGCTAATTCATACAGCAAATATCAGCAAATTAAAAAAAACATTACTATGCATGTTTTCTAACAACATTGGAATGAAGCTTGAAATTAACAACTCAAGCATCTCTATAACATGTTAAAACACATGGAGATTGAAAAACATGCTTATGAATGAAAAATGGGTAATAGAAGAAATCAAAAAATAACTGGAAATGAATAAAGACAAAGGGATACAGCAAATGAGTGAAAACTTATGGGATACAACAAAACGGTGTTGAAGGAAGTTTATAGCAATTGGTGCCTCCATCAAGAAATTGGAAAGACATCATTAAATGTTCCATCAATGTATCTTAAAGACCTAGAGAAACAATAACAAACCAAATTTCAAATTCTGGATCTGTTCCCAGCTTCCTAATAATGTGCACATTGAAAATCATGTGGTAGTCCAAATAATTGGATTCACACCATTCATGTGGTAGACCCTGGCTTTAGCCTGGTCCATGTTCTGCAATTGAAGATATTTGAGAATTGAAAAACTGAATGGGAGATCTCTCTATTTTTGCCTCTATCTTTCAAATATAATAAATATTATAAATGTCCTAAACTTTTGTTTGACTCTATGGATTCCAGAAATGCCTTCATCTATGGAAAAAGAATGTTGATATCCTTGTGTGTTTGTGTATGTGTGTATGTGTGTGTGTATTCACTTGGGGCTTGCATGCCTGAGACATAGATAGCCATGTCCCAGTGTTTGAGATCAATGGGATGAGGGACGTAATATTTCATTTTATCAGCAATTTATTTATGAAGAGATATTATAGCTCAACCTCTCTTCTAGAAAAGTCACATCATTATTGGATAGAAATATCTAATTTTAATTCTCTAGTAATCTTAAAACAGGCTGAGGATACATTCAAATTCATAAAGAAACAAAACCTTTATGAGTCATTTTTTCTGTTCTTTCTTCTGCTAGCGGGCATAAACTTCCCAACATTATTAATTTACAGTGATTTTCATTTTTGGTATTCAAATATAAGCTCATGCTGAGAATATTCAAATATCTTCCTCTGAACATTATCAACCTGGCAAGCAAGTTTTAAAATAACAATAATAAATAGAAGTCATGAAGACAAGTAATCAGAAAAACCTACATTGCTGTCCAAATTTGCATTTTGTTTTGGTCTAGTCACTGGCAATACTAACAATTTCATTTTTGCTATTCATATTTTAAGATTATTAGACAAAAGAGGACTAATATGTTTTCTATAATTATGTTTTCTATTATTACTCAGACAATTCCTTGATTATAGAGAAAAAATTTTGCTAGTAGAATACTGCATTAGCAGAGAGGTGACAAAAATAGAGCCAACAAATCAATTTCATATCAATTCTATTTTTCTCCCATGGGATAAAAGAAATAAAAATGAAAGACACATTTTCTTTCCAATCCTTAGTTCAGAAGTGGACTAGAATGTCACACTACTTAATAATCTGATTCCACCTTCTCCCAATAAAATACATTTTTTCTTATAAGTTTATGATTCTTTTTTTTTATCTTTTATTTAATGAATATAAATTTCCAAAGTACGACTCATGTGTTACAATGGCTTCCCCCCCATACCGTCCCTCCCACCCACAACCCTCCCCTTTCCCACTCCCTCTCCCCTTCCATTCACATCAAGATTCATTTTCGATTATCTTAATATACAGAAGATCAGCTTAGTATACCTTAAGTAAGTATTTCAACAGTTTGCTCCCACACAGAAACATAAAGTGAAAAATAATAGATGATTTTTTTTAATGATGATGAAATCAGAGCAGACCTATTGTCATGTTTAATCCCAGTGAGAGTCAAGTTGGGAATTGATAATTTCTTTTCTTTTTTTTTTTTTTTTTTTACAGAAGATCAGTTTAGTGTACATTAAGTAAAGATTTCAATCGTTTCACCCCCATAGAAACACAAAGTGAAATATATTGTTTGAGTACTCGTTATAGCATTAAGCCTCAGTGTACAGCACGTTAAGGACAGAGATCCTACATGAGGAGTAAGTGCACAGTGACTCCTGTTGTTGACTTTACAAATTGACACTCCTGTTTATGGCATCAGTAATCTCCCTATGCACCAGTTATGAGTTTCCAAGGCTATGGAAGCCCCTTGAGTTCTCTGACTCTTATCTTGTTTAGACACGGTCATAGTCAAAGTGGAGGTTCTCTCCTCCCTTCAGAGAAAGGCACCTCCTTCTTTGATGACCTGTTCTTTCCACTGGGATCTCACTCACAGAGATCTTTTTGCCAGAGTGTCTTGGCTTTCCATGCCTGAAATACTCTCATGGGCTTTTCAGCCAGATCCGAGTGCCTTTAGGGCTGATTCTGAGGCCAGAGTGCTATTTAGGACATCTGCCATTCTATGAGTCTGCTGAGTATCTCACTTCCCATGTTGGATCACTCTCCCCTTTATTCTATCGGTTGGTGTTAGCAGATACTAGACTTGTTTATGTGCTCCCTTTGACTCTTAGTCCTTTCATTATGATCAATTGTGAACTGAAATTGATCACTTGGAATAGTGAGATGGCATTGGCACATGCCACCTTGATGGGATTGAATTCGAATCCCCTGGTATGTTTCCAACTCTACCAATAGGGGCAAGTCAGCCCGAGCATGCCCCAAATTATACATCTCTTCCCTCTCTTATTCCCACTCTTATGTTTAACAGGGATCACATTTCAGTTAATTTTCAACACTTAAGAATAACTGTGTGATAATTACAGAATTAAACCAGTCATATTAAGTAGAACAGACAAAAAAAAATACTATGAGGGATAATGTATTAAGTTGTCCATTAGCAGTCAGGGCTATGCTGATCAAGTCACCATTTCTCATAGTGTCCATTTCACTTCAGGAGGTTTCCTTTTTGGTGTTCAGTCAGTTGTCACCGATCAGGGAGAACATATGGTATTTGTCCCTTTGGGACTGGCTTACTTCACTCAGCATGATGTGTTCCAGATTCCTCCATTTTGTTGCAAATGACTGGATTTCGTTGTTTCTTACTGCGGTATAGTACTCTAAAGAATACATATCCCATAATTTCTTTATCCAGTCTACCATTGATGGGCATTTAGGTTGGTTCCAGGTCTTGGCTATTGTGAATTGTGCTGCAATAAACATTAGGGTGCAGACCGCTTTTTTCTTTATCAATTTAAACTCCTTTGGGTAAATTCCAAGGAGTGGGATGGCTGGTTCGAACGGTAGGGTTATATTCAGGTTTCTGAGGAATCTCCAGACTGATTTCCATAGTGGCTTGACCAGTTAGCATTCCCACCAACAGTGGGTTAGTGTCCCTTTCTCCCCACATCCTCGCCAGCATCTGTTGTTGGTAGATTTCTGTATGTGAGCCATTCTAACCGGGGTGAGGTGAAACCTCATTGTGGTTTTGATTTGCATTTCCCTGATTGCTAGTGACCTTGAACATTTTTTCATGTGCCTGTTGGCCATTTGGATTTCCTCTTTTGAAAAATGTCTATTGAAGTCCTTGGCCCATCTCTTAAGTGGGTTGTTGGTTTTGTTTTTGTGGAGTTTCTTGATCTCTTTGTAGATTCTGGTTATTAACCCTTTATCTGTTGCATAGTTTGCAAATATTTTTCCCATTCTGTCGGTTGTCTCTTCACTCTCCTGACTGTTTCTTTTGCAGTACAGAAACTTCTCAATTTGATGCAATCCCAATAGTTGATTTTGGCTTTGACTGTCTGTGCCTCCCGGGTCTTTTCCAGAAATTCTTTGCCTGTGCCAATATCTTGAAGGGTTTCTCCAATGTTCTCTAATAACTTCATGGTGTCAGGACGTAGATTTAGGTCTTTAATCCACGTTGAGTGGATTTTTGTGTAAGGTGTAAGGTAGGGGTCTTGCTTCATGCTTCTGCACGTGGAAATCCAGTTTTCCCAGCACCATTTATTGAATAGACTGTCCTTGCTCCAGGAATTAGTTTTAGATCCTTGATCAAATATAAGTTGGCTGTAGATGTTTGGGTTGATTTCTGGTGTTTCAATTCTGTTCCATTGGTCTATCCATCTGTTTCTGTACCAGTACCATGCTGTTTTGATTACAACTGCCCTGTAGTATGTCCTGAGGTCTGGTATTGTGATGCCTCCGGCTTTGTTTTTGTTGTACAAGATTGCTTTAGCTATTCGAGGTCTCTTGTGCCTCCATATGAATTTCAGCATCATTTTTTCTAGATCTGCCAAGAATGTCTTTGGTATCTTGATTGGGATTGCATTGAATCTATAAATTGCTTTTGGGAGAATGGACATTTTGATGATGTTGATTCTTCCAATCCATGAGCATGGAAGATTTTTCCATTTTTTGGTATCCTCTTGTATTTCTTTCTTTAAGGTTTTGTAATTTTCATCGTAGAGATCTTTAACGTCCTTGGTTAAGTTTATTCCAAGGTATTTGATTGTTTTTGTAGCTATTGTGAATGGGATTGATCTTAGCAGTTCTTTCTCAGTCATGGCATTGCTTGTATATACAAAGGCTGTTGATTTTTGTGCATTGATTTTATATCCTGCCACTTTGCCAAACTCCTCTATGAGTTCCAATAGTCTCTTAGTAGAGTTCTTTGGATCCTCTAAGTACAGAATCATATCGTCTGCAAAGAGGGATAGTTTGACTTCTTCCTTCTTGATTTGTATTCCTTTGATTTCTTTTTCTTGTCTGATGGCTCTGGCTAAAACTTCCAGAACTATGTTAAATAGCAGTGGTGAGAGTGGGCATCCCTGCCTGGTGCCAGATTTCAGTGGAAATGCTTCCAACTTTTCCCCATTCAATAGGATGCTGGCTGTGGGTTTTTTTATAAATTGCTTTGATTATATTGAGGAATGTTCCTTCTATACCCAATTTGCTTAGAGTTTTCATCATGAAAGGGTGTTGAATTTTATCAAATGCTTTCTCTGCATCAATTGAGATAATCATATGGTTTTTCTTCTGCAGTCTGTTAATGTGGTGAATCACATTGATTGATTTGCGAATGTTGAACCATCCCTGCATACCAGGGATGAATCCCACTTGGTCTGGGTGGATGATTTTCCTGATGTGTTGTTGCATTCTATTGGCCAGAATTTTATTGAGGATTTTTGCGTCTATGTTCATCAGGGATATTGGTCTGTAATTTTCTTTCAGTGCTGCATCTTTCTCTGGCTTAGGGATTAAGGTGATGCTGGCTTCATAGAAAGAATTTGGGAGGATTCCCTCTTTTTCGATTGTTCTGAATAGTTTGAGAAGAAATGGGATTAGTTCTTCTTTAAATGTCTGGTAGAATTCAGCAGTGAATCCATCTGGTCCTGGGCTTTTCTTTGTTCGGAGGGCCTTTACTACTGTTTCAATTTCTGTTTCAGTTATGGGTCTATTTAGGTTTTTATGTCTTCATGGTTCAATTTTGGTAGATTGCATGTGTCCAGGAATCTATCCATTTCTGATAGGTTTTCCTGTTTGCTGGCATACAGGTCCTTGTAGTAATTTCTGATGGTTCTTTTTATTTCTGTGGTGTCTGTTGTTACGTTTCCTTTTTCATCTCTGATTTTATTGATTTGGGTCTTTTCTCTTCTTTTTTTTAGTTAGTTGGGCCAATGGGGTGTCAATTTTGTTTATTTTTTCAAAAAACCAGCTTCTCGCTTGGCTGATTTTTTGTAATGTTTTTTTGGATTCAATCCTGTTAATTTCTTCTCTGGTTTTAATTATTTCTCTTCTCCTACTAGATTTGGGTTTGGTTTGCTGCAGTTTTTCTAGGTCCTTGAGGTGCGCTGAAAGCTCATTTATTTGGTACCTTTCCAATTTCTTGGTATAGGCACCTATTGCTATAAATTTGCCTCTCAATACTGCTTTTGCTGTATCCCATAAGTTTTGATATGTTGTGTTGTTGTCTTCATTTACTTCCAGAAAGTTTTTGATTTCTCTTTTGATTTCTTGAATGACCCAGTGTTCATTCAGGAGCATGTTGTTCAGTCTCCATGTGTTTGCATACTTTCTGGGGTTTCCTGAGTTGCTAATTTCCAGCTTCATCCCGCTGTGGTCTGAGAAGCTGCATGGTATGATTCTAATTCTTTTAAATTTGCTGAGACTTGCTTTATGGCCTAGTATGTGATCAATCCTAGAGAAGGTTCCATGCGCTGCTGAGAAGAATGTGAAGTCTGTAGATGTAGGGTTGAAAGTTCTGTAGATATCTGTTAGATCCATTTGGGCAATAGTGTCAATTAAATCTGCTGTTTCCTTGTTGATCTTCTGTCCGGATGATCTGTCTATTTCTGAGAGTGGAGTATTGAAGTCCCCCAGTACTATTGTATTGGAATCTAAATCTCCCTTTAAGTCCCTTAACATATCTTTTAAATAGACCGGTGCCCTGTAATTAGGTGCATATACATTTATAATAGTTACATCTTCCTGTTGAATTGAACCCTTAATCATTATATAGTGTCCCTCTTTGTCTCTCTTAACAGTTTTTGTATTAAAGTTTATTTTGTCTGATATTAATATGGCTACACCTGCTTTTTTTTGGTTTCTGTTGGCATGGAATATCTTTTTCCAACCTTTCACTTTCAGTCTGCATGCCTCTTTGTTAGAGAGATGTGTTTCTTGTAGGCAACAAATAGTTGGGTTGTGTTCTGTGAGCCAGTTAGCCAAACGGTGTCTTTTAACTGAAGAATTCAGACCATTAATGTTCAATGTGACTATTGATATGTAGTGACTTTGCCCTGCCATTTTCCCGGAAATATTTTCTAGTATATGCTTTGAGCTTCCCATGCTCTTTTACTGGTAGGTGTTCTTCCTTTCCCTTCTTTCATATTGATGGCCGTGTTTCTGTGTTTCTGAGTGTAGCACATCTTTAAGTATCTTTTGCAGGGCCGGACGAGTGGCCACAAAGTCTTTCAATTTCTGTTTGCTATGAAAGGTCTTTATTTCACCTTCATTCACAAATGAGAGCTTGGCAGGATATAATATTCTGGGCTGGCAATTTTTCTCTCTTAGCACCTGTGCTATGTCTCGCCATTCCCTCCTAGCTTGTAGGGTTTCTGATGAGAAGTCTGCTGTGAGTCTGATTGGAGATCCTCTGAGAGTAATCTGACGTTTCTCTCTTGCACATTTTAGGATCTTTTCTTTATGTTTCACTGTGGTAAGTTTAATTACCACGTGTCGTGGTGAGGATCTCTTTTGGTCATGTTTATTGGGGGTTCTATGAGCTTCCTGTACTAGGATATCTCTGTCCTTCTCCAAACCTGGAAAGTTCTCTGCTAGTATCTCACTAAAAAGGCCTTCCAATCCTTTCTCTCTCTCCATGCCTTCAGGAACTCCTAGAACTCGAATGTTGGTTTTTTGATAGTATCCTGTCGATTCCCAACAATATATTTTAGGTTTCTAATTTCCTCTTCTTTTCTTTGCTTTGACTGTATGTTTTCCTGTGCTCTATCTTCTAAGTCCGATATTCTCTCTTCTGCTTCACCCATTCTGTTTTTAAGGCTTTCTAATGTGTTTGTCATTTGATCTATTGAGCTCTTCATTTCATTTTGATTTCTCTTCACTATAACACTTTCCTGTTCTACTAGTTTCTGAGTTTCATTTTGACTCTTCCTTAAAATTTCGTTTTCACGAGAGAGATTTTCAATCTTGTCCATTAAGGATTTCTGTAGTTCAAGGATTTGCTTTTGAAAACTTCTAAATGTTCTTATCATAAATTTTTTGAAATCCGTATCTTGCATTTCTTCTATCTCATCATCTTCATACTCTTGGCTTGGGGTGTTTTGCTTATTTGGAGGCATCATAGTGTCATCGTTGATCTTGCTCCCTCTATTTCTGTGTTTGTTACTCGACATAGTTAATTCTTCTTGCGTCACTGTGCGTTTTTTTTTTCTTTTTTTTTTTTTTTTATACTGTGTCCATGTTAAGTGGACTGCCTGCTGTTGGAGGAGCCTTGGAGGCTTGAGATGGGTGCGGCCTGAGAGCTCTGCCTGGTTCTTCCTGGTTAAGGGTGTGCAAAGGTGACACCCTCAGGTTATGCGTGGTAAATCTCTCTCTTTTTATTTATTTATTTATTTTATTTATTCAGGGGGTAAGTAACACCGCAGGGCAGGGCTGTGCAGAATTGATGGTATTTAGCTTCCAGTCTTTGGCTCCTCTGGACTCCCACTGGTTGCCTAGGCTACTGAATTGTAGTGACTCAGTTCCTTAGCTCTACCCCATTGATATGTAAATCCAGAGAGGAGGCCTGCTCTTTGTCTCTTGGGAATTCTTCAAGCCTTGCAGCCTTGTAACCTTTGCAAGGTTAGGGGGAAGAGAAACCCCGAAGCTTTTTTTTTCCTTCTTTCCGGTAGTGAGTTTGCTGCACTTTCCGGCCCCCCTCTGGATTCTGACCCCCGTTTCCCCACCAATGTCTCGGGTTATTGAGCTCACCTCCCCTTCCAGCGCCGATGTGTGGACTCGGAGCCCTGAGCGTCGCAAGTCTCCCTGCTGTTGTCTGTGTGGCATGCACTCCCCTTGGAGCACTGGCGCGCAGACCCTGGGGCTTCTGCGGCTCGGTCCCGCGACTTGGCTTCCGTGCGGTGGGCGACCTTGTTCTCCCAGTAGGTCCTCCGATTCACGATTCCCGTGCAATTTTTTGTTTGGTTCTATTTTCTGCGGCTACCGTAACTCCCCTTTTATTAAACTAAATTTTCCCGGACTATCGGTGCGCGCCCTCACTATTCCGCCATCTTGGCTCCGCCTCAGTTTATGATTCTTATCCAACTTTATCTACAACTATGTATGCTGCTGTTCAACACAGTTGAATTCAAATAAGTGCCATACCATGCTTATGGGACTAATAATCACTTTACCTATTTTATGAAATAGATTCAGGTATAAAACGCATATGAAATTTTGGGAAGAAACATGATGACATTTTTCTAACATAATCTGTTTTTTTTTTGTTTTCACAGCTTCACTGAGGTATAACTTATTTACAAAAACTTCATATTTTTAAGGTGTACAACTGAATGAATTTGCACATGTGCATACAACTTAGCTACCATCAACACAATCGAATTAATAAACCAGTTCATGACCTCCAGAAGTTTCCCTAAATGTCTTCCCTGTCCCTAAACTCAGAGAATAATATAATGGAAGGTGGCAATGTGGGCCAGGAGTAAGGGGAATATGAGGAGAGATTTGTCCAAAGGTACAACTTTTGATTATAACATGAATAAGTTCTAAAAATATAAGATATATATAGTGATGACTATGGTTAATAATACTATATTGAATACTGAATTTGCAAGGACATAATAAATATTTTCCTGAATATACATGAAATGATACTATGTGAAGTGAGGCATATGTTTATTAGATTGATAGTAGTACCATTCTACAATATAAAATATTTAAATATAATCTTGAACATATTAATTATATTTTTATTTGTTAGGTATATTTAAATCAAGCTAGAAAAATTCAAAATAGTATATATAAATGTTAAGAATTCTCTTGGGGCCGACTCTGTGGCATGGCAGGTAAAGCCGCTGCCTGCAGTGCTAGCATCCCACATGGATGCTTGTTCAAGTCCGGGATGCTCTACTTCCAATATAACTCTCTTCTGTGGCCTGGGAAAACAGTAGAAAATGGCACAAATCTTTGAGTCCCTGAACCTTCATGGGAGACCAGGAAGAAGCTCCTGGCTCCTGGCTTCAGATCTGCACAGCTCCAGCCATTGTGGCCTGTTGGGTAATGAACCAGCAGATGGAAGATCTCTCTTTCTCTTGGGTCTCTCCTTCTCTCTGTGTAACTCTGACTTTCAAATAAATAAAAAAATCTTAAAAAAAAAGGAATTCTCACCATGAAATTCTCTTTTTGCTATACATATCATGTGTCAAAATTCTCATTTTGCTGACCAGCAAAAACTGACATATCATTCTCTAAATGTCTCAAAATTGATAAGATGACTGAAATATCTGACACCAAAATTACTTTTCTTGGTCTACTTGTTTTATATGCACTAGAAGTCTTTTATTAAAAAGTGTTTTATTTAGCCCTTCTTTTTTATATTTTATTTAAGGTATACAAATTTCGTGTATACATATTTTGGAGCATAGTGATACTTGCCATCCTATACTTCCACCTGCCCATGCTCTCAACTATCCACCTCCCTCCTTTCATATTCCCTCTCTTAATTTTTTTTTTTTTTTGACAGGCAGAGTGGACAGTGAGAGAGAGACAGAAAGAAAGGTCTTCCTTTTGCTGTTAGTTCACCCTCCAATGGCCGCCGCGGCAGGCGCGCTGCGGCCAGTGCACCACGCTGATCCGAAAGCAGGAGCCAGGTGCTTCTCCTGGTCTCCCATGGGGTGCAGGGCCCAAGGCCTTGGGCCATCCTCCACTGCACTCCCGGGCCACAGCAGAGAGCTGGACTGAAAGAGGGGAAACTGGGACAGGATCCGGTGCCCCGACCAGGACTAGAACCCAGTGTGCCGGCGCCGCTAGGCGGAGGATTAGCCTATTGAGCCGCGGCGCCAGCCCCCTCTCTTAATTTTTATAATGATCTGCTTTCATTTTGTGTTACACACAAGTATTAAACCTACAATAAGTAAGGAGTCTAACAAATAGTACGAAAAAAAAAAGCACTATTCATCAACAGTAGAGACAATGGCTATAAACAATCATTGAACCTCAAAATATAAATTTCGATCATATATATTACATTTTTGATACTCTATTAGTTATCACAGACCACAAAACATACATGATATTTTTCTTTTGGGGACTGATTTATTTCACCAAGTATATTTTTTTCAAGTCTGCATCTGTTTTGTTGCAAAAGATAGGATTTCATTCTTTATTACAGCTTAACTCACAATAGTTAAGATATGGAATCAACACAGATGTCCATAAACTGATAACTGGAAAATAAATTATGGTATATATACACTATGGAATACTGTCCGATTTTACTAGAAGGAAATCTCACTTTCTAAAATGAAAGAAAATTCTGAACTTCAACAGTTGCACACATAATAAGACCGTCTGACAAACAACAATTTGCACCTGGTTATATTTTCCATTTTGCAGTCTGCTTAGTTTTATTTCATAGGCCTGTAACAAGGTTTTTCCTCTTGCCAAAGATTTTGAATCTTTCTTGATCAATCATTTCAGACACCTGAGTTTTTTTTCTTCATCTGTGGCTAAGTCTGCTTTTCTTTTTTTCTCATAGTTTTCCAAATAATTTATTTTTTGGTTTCCACAAAGCTAACCTAGTTTAGTATTGAAATCTTGTGGCCAGGGTGTGGTGAAGTGGATAAAGCCATCACCTGCAATGCTGGCATCCCATATGGGATCCCATATGGGCTGCTCCACTTCCAATCCATTTCCCTGATAATGGCCCATGAAAGCAGCAAAAGCTGGCAATGTGCTTGGTCCCCTATACCTACTTGGAAAATCTGGAAGAAGCTCCTGGTTCCTGCCTTTGGTCTAGACCAGCCCTGGCCATTGTGGCCATTTGCAGTGTGAATCAGTGTTGAGAAATGAACCAGCAGATAGAAGAAAGACCTCTCTCTCTCTCTCTCTCTATATATATATATATATATATATATATATATATACTCTGCCTTTCAAATAAATTAAATGCATCTTCAAACATTATTTTTCTGTCTTTTGGCCTGCTTTCAGTGTCTAATAAAAACTATCATGTTTAACGTAATTTTGAACCTCAGCATCATTGAGAACCAACAATAACAAAGACATTGCTAGGACAGTGGACAACAGATTAAGTTTTAGTTTGAAAGGTGTTAAAAGTAAAACAAGAGGGAAATGGGGGTACAAATAGCTCTTTCATATGCTGATTTCTTTTTAGTAAATGCTGAATTGACAAAAGCAACAACTTTGTAGAAAATTGCCACAGAAAATGATGTCAATGTGCATAGTAATTGGGAGCCCTGCATGCTGCTGATGTTTATATTCATCCATGGTATGTAAAATAAAGGCTTAAAGGTTTCAAGTACCCCAGAAAGCCTAGATATGGACCTCATTTATCAGCAAAGGATGCCAGAGTTTGGGGAGCCAATAAAAAAACTGGACTAAGTCTTTGGGAGATGGAATTCATTCACTGCTCTTATATGGAAATTAGTGAAGTTTGGTGAAACATGATTATCTAGGTGGTTCCCTCTTTTGTTGTTCTAATATTGTCTGCAGTTACCAACTCAAACATTTCTGTAGTGATAGTCCTTGGCCTAACTGTTAACAAAGGCAAAGCAAAACATTTTACTTAATAAAACCACAAATCCAGTGCATTCGACATTAACAAAGTGTGCATTTGGTTCTATAGTATAAAAGTGAAGGGATCAGATGCTCATTACATGTGATTCACTGAATCTTTGCTTCCCCTGATATCAGCTGTCTATTCTAGAGGGTGATGTGTGTGCTATTTTCTGCTTAGAAGTTTTAGTCTTTAGTCTTAAAACACATGCGGTGCATGTTTACCTTCCAATGATATTGCATTCATTCTTAGCTATTTGAGCGTAGAAATTTTCCTCATCTCTTTTTCCTTGATAATACTAAAAGAAATAAGTTGAAACTAAAAGCATACTTGTGTTTAACATTAGACCTTTTTGATGAATAGACCTACTTATTCATGGAACAGTGCAGGCATCTTTTAAATGATATTTTCATGGATTCAAATAAATCATTTATTAGCCTGAATTCTGCCTCAAACTCTGATGCCATGGACCAAATGGACCTGATATCTACAAAACCTTTCATCCCATAGTTGCAGAATATACATTACTCTCATCAGCACATGGAACTTTCTCTAGAATAGATCATATGAAAGGCCATAATGCAAGTCTCTGCAAACTCAAAAAAATTGAAATCAAACCATGAACACATTCTTACCAAAATGGAATGAGGCAGAAATTAACAACTCATAAATCTCTATAACATATACAAACACAGAGAGACAGAACAATATGCTCCTGAATGAACAATGGGTTATACAAGACATCAAAAGGAAAAAAAAAATTCTGGGAATTAATGGAGCTGACAATACAGCATATCAAAACTTATGCGGTATAGCAAAGACAGTGTTAAGAGGTAAGTTTACCTCAATTGGTGCCTACATAAAGAAATTTCTAAAGCTTCAAACAAATTAGCTATAAATGCATCTCAAGAACCTAGAAAAACAACAATAAACCAAACTTAAAATTACTAGGAGTAAAGAAGTAGTTAAAATTAGGGAAGAAATTAACAAAATTGAAATAAAAAATACAAAAGATCAATGAAATGAAGAGAAATATTTTTTGAAAAAACAAGATTAACAAGCCATTAGCCCAACTAACCACACAAAAAGAGGGAGAAGTCCCAAATAAATAAATTCAGAGATGAAAAATGAAATTCAACAACAGATGCTACAGAAATAAAAAGAATAATGAGAACTTTACAACAAAGAGCTATATAACAACAAATTGGAAAATCTAGAAAAAAAGGATAGATTCCTGGACATATACAATCAATCAAAATTGTGTCATGAAGATAGAAATTCTGAACAAACCAATAACCAAGACTGAGATTGAATCAGTAATAAAGACCCTTCTTACAAAGTAAAGCCCAGGACTGGATGGCTTCACTGCTGAATTATACAGACTTTTAACAGAAAAACTAATTTCAACTCTTCTCAAGCTATTAAAAGGAGGTAACCCTATCAAACTCCTTATATGAATCCAGCATCACCTTAATTGCTGACCCAGAAAATGATACATCAGAGAAAGAGAACTACAGACTAATTTCCCTGATGAACATAGAAGCAAAAATCCTCAGCAAAATAGTATCTAATCGAATCCAATAACATCAGAAAATGATTCACTCAAATCAAGTGGATTTTATCCTGATATGCCGGGGTGGTTTACATTTGCATATTAATAAATGTGATACATCACACTAACTAATTGAAGTATAAAAATCATATGATCATGTCAATGGATGCAGGGAAAGTATTTGATAAAATACAGCATGCTTTCATAATGAAAACCTTAAGCAAATTGGACTTAGAAGGAACATACCTCAACACCATTAAGACAATTTGTGACAAACACACAGCCAGCATATTATTAAATGGTGGAAAAGTTGGAAACATTCCACAAAGATCTGGAACCACATCACTTTTTAGAATTTGATATTTTAATTTTTTTAAAAAATTTTATCAATATAAAGAAAACAAATTTTATGTATTTCAAGATACAATTTTAAATAGATAACAATATTTCCCTCCCTCTATCACTTAATCCCCCACATTACTTCCTATTTTTCTTTAATTTTTGGAAAATGATAATTTTGGTCCCTTCTATATTAACAGGTCTAATGCAAAACTAACCATAATATTCAGCAAATAAAAAGAATAAAGACCACAATTCCCCAGAAGCATAAACCAGGCCAAAAGCAATCAAACCACAAGATGTTTGTTGTTTCTAAACAATGTTTTATATTCTATATTAACTACTATTTTATTATAGTAACTATTATCACAGTATCATATAATTATATCAACTATTATCAGAGAAACATATGATATTTGTCTTTTGAGGACTGGCTTATTTCACTAAGCATAATGGTTTCCAGTTGTATCTATTTTGTTACAAAAGTCAGGATTTCTCTTTTGATTATGGCTGAGTAGATCCCATAGTATAAATCTATCACATTTTCTTTCGATAGTTTTCAACTGATAGACATTTGGGTTCTTCCATATCTTAGCTATTTTGAATTAAGCTACAATAAACATGGGGTAAAAGTAACAGTTTCATATGGTGATTTCATTTTCTTTGGTATATTCCCAGGAGTGGTATGGCTGGGTTATATATTTGACCTATTTTCAGATTTCTGAGGAATCTCCATACTGTCTTCCATATTGGTTGTACTTATTTACATTCTCAAGTGCAGAGTACTAGGGTGCCCTTTTCCCCATATCCTAACCAGCATTTTTTTTTTTTTGATTTTTTTTTTGGATGAAAGCAATTCTAATGGGTGAGGTACCCTGTTGACAACAGAGGAAATATACCATGCTCAATTTTGTGGCAACATGGACACTTGCCCCACCCTTTAGCACCGGCCTTCATGCACTGATCCCACCCAGCATACACCTCCAAATGGCCACTGAAGAAGGGACCATTAAGCCACAGGGACATAATTCAAAGTTAAAAGCCCTCAGTGGAGAAAAACAACAAGTGTTTCCACAAATTCCTAAAAAATGAATGTAGAAATACAAGAATCACAAAAAAGGAAGAAAGCATAGCTCCCCAAAATAAACACAACATTTCAATAATAGAATATAGTGACAAAGAAATTAATGAATGCTTGATAAGCAATTCAAAGGAATGGCATAAGATTACTCCAAAACATGGAGACCAAATAACATGAATTAAACAATGCCATATTTATTGTGGATGGAAAGTTCTGCAAGGAGATAGAGATATTGATGAGAAATCAAACTGAAATATTAGAAATGAAGAGTTCAGTTATGTCAAATAAAAATTACAGTGGAAAATCTTAACAGCCTTGATGAGGCAGAAGAAAGATTTTCTGAGTTAGAAGACATATCTTTGGAAATGCCTCAGATAAAGAAAAGAAGAAAGAAGAAGGGGGAGGAGGAGAAAGAGGAGGGAGAAGATGATAAAGTGGAAGAAGAGGAAGAAGAATTAGAAAAAAGTTGTTAGGGCTGGCGCCATGGTTCACTAGGCTAATCCTCCACCTGCGGCTCCAGCACTCTGGGTTCTGGCCCTGGTCGGGGTGCCAGACTCTGTCCCAGTTGCTCCTCTTCTAATCCAGCTCTCTGCTGTGGCCTGGGAGTGCAGTGGAGGAGGGCCCAGGTCCTTGGGCCTTGCACCTGCATGGGAGACCAGGAGAAGCACCTGGCTCCTGGCTTCGGATCATCGCAGCACGCTGGCCATAGTGGACATTTGGGGGGGTGAACCAACCAATGGAAGGAAGACCTTTCTGTCTCTCTCTCTCTCTCTCACTGTCTAACTCTGCCTGTCAAAAAAAGAGAGAAAGAGAGAAAGAGAGAGAGAGAGAGAAAGAAAAAGAGAAACATGCCTGAAGCACTGGCATCTCATATGGGCATTGGGTCTAGTCCAGGCTCTTCCAATCCAGCTTTCTGCTATGGCCTGGGAAAGCAGTGGAAGATAGCCCAGGTTTTTGTGTCCCGGCATTCAGGTGGGAGACCCGGAAGAATCTCAAGGCTCCTGACTTAAGATCTGCTCAGTTCTGGCCATCTGGGGAGTGAACCAAGGGATGGAAGACCTCTCTTCTGTCTGTGCCTCTCTCTATAACTCTGTCTTTCAAATAAATAAAAATAAAATCTTTAAAATTATAATTATTAGTAACAAAATGTTCTCTTATGAAATTTAAATCCAGCTGCTGAAATGTAACTGTTTCATGAGTTTTTTCATTAAAATGTAATAATTCTGTTTCTATTGATTTATTTCATTTTGTTAGCTTCATAATTATATATCAAATATGATTCAAAAATGCTAGCAAAAATTATAAAGTAATTAGGTTGAATAGGACAACTAGGATATTTTTAAATTGTGATTTTTCTTAGTAGAAATCAGAAAATCTAAACCTTAAGTACTTTATAATGCAAACTTTTGTGTGTAATAAAGTTTGGTTGTGTTTGTATTTGAGCAGTGGCCAGGATGATTTTTTCAACAAATACATCTTACTTTCTTCCTTCCACTAGGACACGTTTCAATTAATCATTCACATTTACAAATAAACTCACATTACATAATCTGACTGATCAGAGGCTGATATTGGTGTTTGCAGTAAATACTTTCCTGGTACTGATATTGCGCATGGTATGTTCCAATATACTGTCATCTCTCAATACATTGAAGGTCCTGAATGAGATCCTAAATTACAGTCCCCAGGTATGTTGATTACTTCACATTAAATCACTTAGATCAGCAGATTCTGGAAGAGGCTTTACTGAGATGTTCCCTGGTTTGCCTAAAGACCTGACCAGAAGGAGGAAAAGTGTCATGCTCAATCTATGTTTTAGTCAGCTTTTAATTACTTTGGCTAACATAGCTGAGAGGAGCTACATAATCAGGATGCTTTCTTTCAGCTTATAGTTTAGGAGGTTCATAGTACAAGATTGAATGGTCTCATTGGTTTAGGCATTTTCTGAGCCCAGAGGATGACTGAGGGATGATCACATGGTGAACCCAGAAACATAAAAAAAAGAAACTAGGCCAAACGCAGCTCATATAACCAAACTTCTGGGAAAATACCTTCTGAAAGAATGTCTCAGTATTTTACAGTCCTCACATAACTGAATCAGACATAACTGAATCAACCATTAACTTTAATCCATTACCCACTAACATAAGACTTCAGAGACCAAGACTCCAATAGCTACACCCCAGCTGATATGCAGAGTATTGTTGAAACCATAACAGTCCCCTCCCTAAAGTCTATTAACTAAATACATCACAAGAAAGATTGTGGAATGTTACTACACTTGGGAATATTATGATCTCCAGATCTCAGTCAACTTCAAAGAGAATCAGTTGGAACTATAGCCTGATTTTTAAGTTAAGTTTCCCTGAAGATCATTTAATATCATTATATTATTACCTACAATCCCCCTACCTACCTTTCCACCTAAAGTAAAGTACTTATTCCTCAGCCATCGAGTCCCTCTTTGAATTTCATGTCTTGTATGGTTCCTGTGTGCATATTGATAAATATTCATTATATTGTATTAATAAATTTGTATGGTTTTCTTCTCTCTATTGTCTACTTGTTTCAAAATTTTAGGGGGAAATTTTGAAATTCCTTAAACCCATAATAATCCTATCAAGTAATTGTACATTGTTATTATTAACTGCCTTACATATAATGACAGAGAAAATTTTTAAAGATTTCATTTATTTATTTGAGAGGTAGAGTTACGGACAGAGAGGAGAGATGGAGAGAAAATTCTTCCATCGTCTGGTTCACTCCCCAAATGGTTGCAAATCCAAGAGCTGGGTTGATCCAAAACTAAGAGCCAGGAGCTTCTTTTGCATCCCCCACACAGGTGCAGGGACCTGAACACAAGCATTAGGGCCATCTTCTACCGCTTTCCATGCCATAACAGAGAGTTGGATGGAAAGAAGAGCAACTGGGATATGAACTGGCACACATAAGAAGTGCGTGAGCCACAGAGGAATCTTAGCCTACTATGCCACAGTGCTTTTGCCAATGACAGAGAAATGTGAAACATCTAAGGGCAGGTATTTAGCCTAGCAGTTAAGACACAAATGAAAATGCCCATGTCCCATATCTGAGTGATGTGATTCAAAAACTGGATCTAGCCTCTTACTCTATCTTCCTGCTAATGCAGAATCTGACAGGTAGCAGTAATTGCTCCAATGATTAGGCTTCTATCATCCATATAGGAAGATGGACTGAGCTCCTGTCTGCTGGATTTAGCCTAGCCAGTCCTGACTATTGCAGACATTTGGGGTGTAAACTAGATGAGAGCTCTCTGGCTCAAGAAGAGAGGAGAAGGGAGGGGAGGAGAGGAGAGGGGAGGGGAGGAGAGGAGAGGAGAGGAGAGGAGGGGAGGTGTGGGGAAAAATAAATGGAGGGAGGGGAGGGGAGGGGAAGAAAGGGAAGGGAACTTATATAGATGTGAAATTAAAAATAGACAATATAACATGAGAACATGTAATACATACTCTACTATCTACTAAAAATATACCTCCACCTCTGTCATTAATAATACAAAATGGAAGATCTCTGTGAGTGAGATCCCAGTGGAAAGAATGGGGCCATCAAAGAAGGAGGTACCTTTCTCTGAAGGGAGGAGAGAACTTCCACTTTGACTATGACCCTGTCTGAATAAGATCGAAGTCGGAGAACTCAAAAGGCTTCCATAGCCTTGGCAACTCATGACTAGAGCCTAGGGAGATTACTGACGCCATAAACAAGAGTGTCAAATTGTTAAGTCAACAACAGGAGCCACTGTGTACTTACTCCTCATGTGGGATCTGTCCTTAATGTGTTGTCCAATGTGAAGTAATGCTATAACTAGTACTCAAACAGTATTTTATACTTTGTGTTTCTGTGTGGGTGCAAACTGATGAAATCTTTACTTAATATATACTGAATTGATCTTCTGTATATAAAGAGAATCGAAAATGAATCTTGATGTGAATGGAATGAGAGCGGGAGCAGGAGATGGGAGGGATGTGAGTGGGAGGGAAATTTTTTGGGGGGAGCCATTGTAATGCATTAACTGTACTTTAAAATTTATATTTACTAAATAAAAAATAAGTTCACAGAAAAAAATACAACAAAAAACAAATATAGTAAGTTAATTTAAACCTTAAAACAGCAACCAAGAACATGTTATTACTATGGCTCTAAGAATAATACAATCCAATAGTTCTCACTGACTTCCAGATGTGCAAAAATCATTCCGTTTCTAAAGCTATTTTCTTCAGTGATATTGGCCTTCACCTTTCTTTCTAACAGACTATTTTTAATAAAATTTCTTCTAACAACTATAGGTGTTTTAAATGAAGGTGCTTTATTCAATGACAAATTACTTGAAAAACAGTAGAAAATACCTACGTTACTGAATTGGTTGGAAAGCATTCCAGTTGCAACTTGGAAGAAAGCAATTTACAGAAATGTAATTGCAAACATTTAAAAATAAGAAATTTCAAAATTGATGAATGTCACTCTCTGCACTTAGGCTTACCTATAAATATTCTATTTGGTCTAGAATAAATGTTCTTTAATTTAAGATTCAAAATAAAATGTTACTAATACTCCACTATATTTATTTTCAATGTGAAAGGAGATAAACTTTACTAACGAGAAAAAATATCACCACACTCTATTATTTTTCCATATATTATTTACTATGACCTGTAGCCTTTCAGATGGTGCATAGAAAATGCTTGTATAGGAGATATTTTCCAAAACAAACAGCTTACAGAGATTTCAAAACTATCTTAATATAATTAATCAGGATCATTTTCTAATATTCTTTCATGTATTTCATTAAAATAACATATTAAAAATGTAGACAAATGATAAATAATTTAAGAAAAAATAAGTTGAAAGTTGCAGGCACTTAAGAAATTAACATAGGAAAAACCTTAACATCTCCAAGGACGTCTTATTTTAAAAAATGCAACAATAATTGAGGGCTTACAAAAGTGACAAGATGGCAATTTGGTTTTCACATTTTCTTATACAGAAAACTCAATTAAAACTCTTTCACATCTTTCACAAAATGATTTGCATTTACTTTAAATCAATGAAAACTACATGTCACCCCTGTTTAAAGCTAATCTTCCAAAGCAGAAACTTTCACCCACAGCGTACCCCATTTATATACTCCTTTTTCCTTTTAACAAAGTTGCATATCAGATCAATATCAGACATTAGCTGCTTTGGTCCAGAGACTTTACATTTGTTCCTACTGTAGATTTGTAATAAAACTTTAAAATTATGGATGTAGAAGGATTATGTGGATGATAATCAGCAATCTCAAAATATTTAGGAAGCCTATTAAATTGCTAGAAAATGTCTTATTTGCAGCTTTTTTTGGCACTGAAATTGCAAGTTAGCACTATGAGAATACTTCCATTTGGTCATCAGCTGAGCCAAAGCACAGATAATTTGTACAGATTCCAAAGCTGATAATTAAGGTTATTACAGTGATAACCCCCAGCATATTTGCAGACTTCCTATGAGCAATAATGACCAGCACATCATCTTTTAATTAAAATGGTAGTCATTTGGTTTTCTAAAAATAAAATTGGATCATTTTGTTGTCAGTAGAATGATATATTCACTATATTAAACATTGGACTTTAGTTTTCATTTGACACCGGAACATTTTTTAGTCTTAGGTGACTCATATTATCAAAAGAAATTTAAAATATAATGCCTATATAATGAAATAGCAAAAAAGATTTTCAGGGAAGCAGTTTCTTTTTTTTAAATATTACTGTGCATATTGCAAACTTATGTGCTCTCCATAAACACAAAAGGGGCAGCTATTATTTTTTTTCCCAAATTTTAAATGTTACTGGATTTGTAAAACGCCATAACTGAATCATGATAATACTCTAAGTGAACAATTTCAATGTGCTTTAATTATATATTTTCTCTTCAAATTTATCTTTCCTAACTGACCAACTAAGTTTCTGAAGTTTAAGATTGCCTGAAGACCAATAAATGCTTAAACAAATTTATAGAAAGGGAGAAATTGATAGCATGATTAATAAAAGTAAGACTTGCTCAAGAGCTATAAAATACAGCAGGTTAGGAACTGTTTTTAAAATTCAGCATTTGATATTCGATACTTTGTTGAATGACAGATTTATGGGATATTAAAAAGCTTCATAGTATTTTTCATGAAATACTTTTGCCTTCATTCACATAAAATGAGCAATTGCAGTTTTTCCTCATTTTCTACTTAAAAATAAAAGTAATAAAAAGTTGAAATACTTTCTTTCAGAAAAGTAACCATTATTAACATTATTACTATTTTCACTTTTATGCAACAATATTCTTATTTGTGTCATTTTTACATTCAAAAGACTTGTATGAATGTGGACAATATGAAAAGGAAAGGACAACTTAGGGCAATCAAATTTCTTTATATTTAATATCTGTGGTTGAAAGTCTTAAAACAGGAAATTATTTCATACAAATTTGTTCCATTATGTGACTTCCATTGTCACATGAAGTTTTAATTTGCTTCTTTAACTGCAAATAAGGATTTAGAACTAAATAATAATAATAAAACACTTTATATTTTGGTGTAGAATAATATTTTTAATGCTTTACATTGTAAACAATCATTAATGCAAATGAGGAGTACCAGGCTACATGTCTGACATCAATGTAATTTGAGCAAAATTACTATCCTGATTTCTCCCTTTCATTCCTGCTTTCAAATGGAGGGAAATAATGGGCTTTTAGATGGCAAAGCTGCAAGACCTAAGGAACTCTGATATCACAGTCATGCTTGAAAGAAGTGGTGGCTCTTTAGAGGGTGATTATATCTGGTTTATATGAAACATTTCAAAATATCTATGGGGACAAAAGGCATTCTTAAAAGTTATTTTGATACAAAAAAATTTGGAAATCCATGCATAGTCTTCTCTTATTATGAATTTTCTATAAACTTTTGAAGACCCCTTGTACTCATCTATGGTAATGATGCTGATAACATTCCGGAATTCAGTTGTCAATAACACACCAAAAGCAGTAACTGGGATTCTACAGCTGGTTTGTTACAAGTTTTATGTATGTATGCATGCATGTATGTATATATTCATACTTGTTTTATTTATCTGAAAGTAAGAGACAGAGAAATTCAGAGACCTCCTATTTGCTAGTTACTCCCTAGAGGCCTGCAGCTGGTCTCACACATGTGTGGCAGGAACCCAACCACCTGAGCCATCATCACCTGTAGCCTCCCAACATGTGCACCAGCAGCAAGCTGTAACTAGAAGCAAATCTTTGATTCAAAACCAGACACTCTGATATGGGATGGGTGTCCCAAGTAGGACCTTAATTTCCTCACCAAGTCTGCTCCCCACCATCCCCCGTCCTCACCTTCACTGTCGTTCATTTTGATTTTTTTCTCAAGATTGGAGATTGTTATGAACTGAATGCTTGCCCCTGCATCCCCCACACCAAATTCATACGTGAGCACTCTAACTGCAAATGTGACTGTGTGGGGATCAATGATCTACATGGAAGGGACAGTTTAAGTGCAGTTATCAGCTTGGGCCATAAGCTTATAAGGCTGGTGTCCTTACAGAACAAGGAAAAGGATTCCAGAATCCCTTCTCTCCATGTTGTGAGACCATGATGACAAGTCAGCCACCTGTAAGTCAGGAAGAGGGTCTCACCAGGAAATTCATTAGCAAGAATCTTGATCTTAGACTTTGTAGTCTCAAGAAATAATACCTGCTGTTTATCCCATTTATGGAGTTTTGTTAAGGTTGCCTAAGCTGATTTGCTAGCAGAACTTTTACAGGTCATTCCTATCCTGTAAAACGTGGCATGTTTTCAGTGGCAAATCATCAGTTGCTGAGAGTATCATTAATATTGTTTGTAACAGACTGCTACATAAGTCTCATCAGAACTATTCTCACTAGTATTCAAGCTTTGTAGGACTCTCTTCCACAATAATTCTGAGCTTGTTCCTGTTTGTTGCTTTTTTTCATTAGAATATCAGAAAGTGTGAATCAAAGGCATATGCACCTCAGGGTTTTCTTCTTGGAACATGCTAGTTTGGATTCTAACAAATAACAAATTAGATTATTAAATGAGGAGAGGCTACAGAGAAAGAGATCTCCTGAAGTATGGGAAATATATTTAGTATTAAGAGAACTGGCTAAGCTCCCACCTAAACACAACCTAATCACATGGGTGATTTTAGCCATAGCAAGTGGAACAGAAGAGAACAGAATAATCAAATTATTGAGCCTTGTCAACCCACAGAATAGAGATAATAAACCTTTTTTTAGAACACTAAGTTTGAAGTGGCTTGTAATAGAAAGATTAAGAACTTGAACTATTTAATTAGGCTACGCAAGAAACAATTTCCTTTTTCACTACAAATACATGCTTCCTTTTATACTGTAATGTGCTGATACATTGGCTCTATAAATACCCTAGAGCAAGGACTGCCCATTATAAATTTTTGGAATGATGGAATTGTTCTGATTTTGTATTGTCATTAACCACCAGACATATGTAGCTTTTGAGGACATGAAATATGACCAGTACAAATGAACATTTTAAAAAATAATTTAATTTCAGTTTGAATTCAAATAACTGGCTTTGACCATTATAAAATATATTGGGAAGTAAAGACCTAGAACATTCCTTATAAAAATCATGCAGGAGATTGATTTATGAAATCAACTATTTTCACATATGTAGAATTTAAAAGTGAATCCATCACATACAAAAACTGCATCTTATATCCTGCATGTTTTCACCTTATCAACACATGGATTCACTAATTTAATGAGGAAGCTAAAACAGGAAATTTTAAAATGTAAACAACTTGAAAAAAATGTCTTTCATATATTTATACTGAAAAGGTAAATATTGACCATAAGCACTATTAATGCATTAATACACAATATATCCAAATATTGGATTTGTATCAACACAATCATTTATTCAATAAATATTTCTATCTTTTTTAAAGATTTATTTATTTTGTTACATATGAAAGAATTATCTGTACCACCATACTTATTGCAACTGAATTCACAATAGCAAAGATATAAAATCAACACAGATATCCATCAACTGAAGACTGGGTAAAGAAATTATGAGTTATGGACACCATGGACTACTACTAGCCTTTATAAAAATGAAATCTTGTCATTGTCAACAAAATGGATGCAACTGGAGACGATTATACTTACCGAAATAAGGCATCCCTAAAAGACAAATTCCATATATTCTCTCTGAACTGTGTTAACTAATAGAGTACCTAAAATGTAATCTATAGAACTGAAATTGATACTTTGAGATGCAATGATTTTGAAGAGCTCGTGTCTTGATTGTTGAGGAACAGATTTTTTTTCCATACTAATTTTTGTTCTCTTTGTTTATTGTAGGGTTGGTCTTATGAGCATAAAGTTAATTGAAAAAAGATCTTTGTATAAAATAAGAATGGGAATAGGAGAGGGAGGAGTATAAGGATGGGAGTTTGGACAAGAGGAAGGGTTAGGTAGGAAGAATTACTATATTTCTAAATTTGTATGTATGAAATGCATGAGGTTTGTATACCTTAAACAAAATGTTTCTTGGTAAAAATAATTTTAAAAAATATTTATTAATACTTTAAATATATATCCACATCTATACCTATTACTATTAATATTAACATAAATAATCAATATAATCTATAATTATTAATATAATCATTTTATAACTGCATATAACATATAGTAATTAATATAACCAATGATATGTAATAATTCATATATGATATAATAATATATAAATTATTAATGCTGTTTGTTAATATTTTAAAAAATATTTATTATTACCTTTTGTAAGCTATGCTATAGAAGAACCTTAGAGAGTAAAACCGGAGTCCAATTTCATCTTCTCATAGAGCTTGAATTTTTGTCGGTGAGATGGATGATAAACATGGAAATAAATGAATGAGATATTTTTGTAATATTATAACAATAGTGTTAAAAGTGTGTCATCTGTTGGAGATGATATCATAAGAGCGACTAAAACAGAGTGAACAAATGAGAAGCAGAGATGTAGAAGAAGGCAGAGGAGTAGAGAAGGGTAAGGTGATAAATTTAGGATTATTCAGTCCATGTGAAGAGATGAGTTTGCTTCCACAGGATAAGCAACAACAATTTTTGAGAGTTTTAAATGTTGTGTCTAAGTATTTTACTATTATTATGGCTTTTGAAGATTTGGGGAGGCAATAGTGAAAGATTTTTAATCAGGAAGCCATTTTAGAAGTCCAGGGTAAGACAGTGGTGTCTATGGATAGATTGTGATACAGTTTGAGCTTGAGAATGATGAGTACCTTACAGATCACTAAATGCTGGGAAATAGATCTGCAATATGAAACACTGGAGAAGGAAATAGATTGAGAGATCTCCCCTCTGCTGCTTCTCCCTTGAAATGATCACAATAGCAGAGGCACGGTCAGACCAAAGTCAAGAGCCAGGAACTTAGTTTGAGTCTCCTACTTAAGTGGCAGGACACCAAGTATTATTAGCATTGATATTAGATGAACGGGATTCTTGATGTTTTCTACATATAATATCATGTCATCTACAAATGATAATTTAATATAACTTTTTCCAATCTGGGTACCTTGTATTTCTTTTTTGCAAAATTGCCCTGGTGAGAACTTCTAGTACTATATCAATTAAAAATGGATAAAGCAGACATTTTTGTCCTGCTCCAGATCTTAGAGAGAAATCCTTTAGCTTCTCCCCATTAACCACTATGTTAGCTGTGGACTTGTAATATTGTTTTTATTATGTTGAGGAATAGTCTTTCTATTGAGAGTTTTGTCATGGAAGAATGTAGAATTTTGTCAAATACTTCCTTTTTCTATATCTACTTAGATGAATGTGTGATTTTAGTTCTTAATTGTGCTAATAAATTGAATCACATTTATGGATTTGCAAATGCTGAGCCAATCATATATCCCAGGGATAAATCCCACCTGATTGTGTTAAATGATCATTTCAATTTTCTATTGAATATGTTTTGCTAGTGTTTTTTGAGAACATTTACATCTTTTTTCACTGATACTGGCTGGTAAATATCTTATAATGAATTTATCTGAGTTTGGTATCAGGATAACACCAACTTTGTAACTGACTCAATATTTCTGCCACAAAACCTACTTACTCTGGGCTATATTGTGATGAGTTTTTTTTTATTGTATAAACTATTATTTATTTATTTGTAAGGAAGAGCAATGGGGGGGGAGAGAATATGACTTCAGTCTGCTTGTTCACTCTCCAAATAACCACAGTGGCCAGAGCTGTGTCAGATCAAAGCCAAGAGCCAAGAACTCCATGAGGGTCTCACACATGGGTGGCAAGGGTCCACGTATTTGGACCATTATCTATTGCCTCCCAAGGATTATTAGCAAGAAATCAGATCAGATTTGAATACCCAGAACTTAAACTTGCACTTTAATATGGGATGCCAGCATCACAATAAGCAGGTTAACTCACTGTGCCATAATATCAGCTCAAATGATGGGAGCTTTTTTAGTTATGGTTTAAATAATGTTATTTATTATTCTCAATTCAACTTTTTTATTTCTTCTTGATTCAGCTCTGGTAGCGTGCAAGTTTCTAGGAATGTATCCATTTTTTCCGGGTTGTCCACTTTGTCCATATGTAATTATGCATAGCAGTCTACCATGATCCCTTGTATTTCTGTTGTGTCAGTTGGGATATGCACGCCTCTGTTTCTCATTCTATGTATTTATGCTCTCCCTCTTGTTTCCATAGTCTGGCTAAAGTTGTGTCATTTTGGTTTATCTTTTCAAAGACTCAATTTATAACTTTATTGATCCTTTTGATTGTCTTTCCATTTTTATGTCATCTATTTCTTGTTGATCATTACTGTCACCTTTCTTCTACTAATTTTTGGCTTACTTTACTATTTTCTCCTAATTCTCTGATGTGTAATATTAAGTTTTTCACTTAAAGTCTTGCTCCTTTATGGTGTGGAAATTTATTGCTATATTTTCCCCTGTTTGATGTATTTCATATGTTTTGGTATACTCTGTTTCAATTTTCATTTTTTGGAGACCCATTTACGTTTCTCTTTTAATTTCTTATTTGACCAGTCATTATTCAGGGGCATATTTTTAAATTTATATGTAATTTTGAATTTTCCAAAAGTCTTCCTGCTATTAATTTCGTGTTTCTTCCCTTCATGGTAAGAAAAGATACTTGATACAACTACTATACCATGAACATTGCTGAAAATTGTTTTGTAGCCTAAAAGATGCTCTACCTAAAAAAGCATTTCACGTACTATAAAGGAAAGATTGTCTTCTGTTACTGATCGGTGGAATGTTATGTATGTGCAAATTCATTTCTTCTGAAGAGTACCTGAAATCTAATGTTTCCTTATGGATTTTCTGTTTTGATAATACGCTCTTTGTTGAAAATTGTGTTTCAAAAAACAAAAAGGGAATAAAATGGTTCTTCCACATTCATAAAAACTCTAACAGGAAGAGGATTATTATAAGACACAATTGGCCTATAAAATTCCCTTTCTGAATAGGAGGAAGTGATTTTTTTTCTTGCCTTGTTTAACTCACACATATTCATTTATATTTTTTAACTTTTATTTAGTAAATATAAATTTCCAAAGTGCAGTTTATGGATTACAATGGCTTCCCCCCCCAATAACTTCCCTTCCACCCACAAACCTCCCATCTCCTGCTCCCTCTCCCATTCCATTCACATCAAGATTCATTTTCAATTCTCTTTATATACAGAAGATCAATTCAGTATATATTAAGTAAAGATTTCACCAGTTTGCACCCACACAGAAACACAAAGTATAAAATACTGTTTCAATAGTAGTTATAGCATTACTTCACATTGGACAACACATTAAGGACAGATCCCACATGAGGAGTAAGTACACAGTGGCTCCTGTTGTTTACTTAACAATTTGACACTCTTGTTTATGGCGTCAGTAATCTCCCTAGGCTCTAGTCATGAGTTGCCAAGGCTATGGAAGCCTTTTGAGTTCTCCGACTTCGATCTTATTCAGACAGGGTCATAGTCAAAGTGGAAGTTCTCTCCTCCCTTCAGAGAAAGGTACCTCCTTCTTTGATGGCCCCATTCTTTCCACTGGGATCTCACTTGTAGAGATCTTTCATTTAGTTTTTTTTTTTTTTTTTTTTTTTCCCAGAGTGTCTTGGTTTTCCATGCCTAAAATACTCTCATGGGCTCTTCAGCCATATCCGAATGCCTTAAGGGCTGATTCTGAGGCCAGAGTGCTGTTTAGGACATCTGGCATTCTAGGAGTCTGCTGTGTATCCCACTTCCCATGTTGGATCTTTCTCTCCCTTTTTGATTCTATCAGTTAGTATTAGCAGACACTAGTTTTGTTTGTGTGATCCCTTTGACTCTTAGACCTATCAGTGTGATCAATTGTGAACTGAAATTGATCATTGATCACTTGGACTAGTGAGATGGAACTGGTACATGCCACCTTGATGAGATTGTATTGGAATCCCCTAGCACGTTTCTAACTCCACCATTTGGGGCAAGTCCGATTGAGCATGTCCCAAATTGTACATCTCCTCCCTCTCTTATTCCCACTCTTATATTTAACAGGAATCACTTTTCAGTTAAAATTTAAACACCTAAGAATAATTGTGTGTTTTCTAACTCTAAAATGGCAATCTAGTGTACATTTCCACAGTTAAGATCGCATATTTAAGAATACATATTGGCCGGTGCTGCGGCTCACTAGGCTAATCCTCCACCTTGCAGTGCCGGCACACCAGGTTCTAGTCCCGGACGGGGCGCCGGATTCTGTCCCGGTTGCCCCTCTTCCAGGCCAGCTCTCTGCTGTGGCCAGGGAGTGCAGTGGAGGATGGCCCAAGTACTTGGGCCCTGCACCCCATGGGAGACCAGGAGAAGCACCTGGCTCCTGCCTTTGGATAGGTGCAGTGCGCCTGCCACAGCGCTCCTGCTGCGGTGGCCATTGGAGGGTGAACCAATAGCAAAGGAAGACCTTTCTCTCTGTCTCTCTCTCTCTCACTGTCCACTCTGCCTAAAAAAAAAAAAAAAAAAAAAAAAAGAATACATGTTGAGGGGCCGGTGCTGCATAGTGGGTGAAGCCGCCTCCTGCAGTGCTGTCATCCCATTTGGGTGCCAGTTTGAGTCCTGGCTGCTCCGCCTCCGATCTAGCTTTCTGCTATGGCCTGGGAAAGCAACAGCTGACAGCATACGCCCTTGGGTCCTTGCACCCACGTGGGAGACTCAGAAGATCCTGGCTTCAAATTGGCGCAGCCCCGGCCGTTGTGTCCACTTGGGGAGTGAACCAGTGGATGGAAGACCTCTCTCTCTGCCTCGCCTTCTCTCTCTGTGTAACTGACTTTCAAATAAATAAATAAACCTTAAAAAAAAAGAATACATGTTGAGGCTGGTGCTGGGCGTAGCAGTTAAAGCCACTGCCTTCAGTGCCGGCATCCCATATGGGCACCCTTTCAAGCTCTGGCTGCTCCACTTCTGATCCAGCTCTCTGCTATGTCCTGGGAAAGCAGTAGAAGATGGCCCAGTCCTTGGGCCTCTGCAACTATGTGGCAGACCCAAAGAAGCTCCTGGTTCCTGGCTTCAAATAAGCTCATCTCTGGTCACTGTGGCCAACTGGAGAGTGAAACTAGCAGATGGAAGACCTCTCTCCCCTCTCTCTCTCTCTCTCTCTCTGTCTCTCTCTCTCTCTCTGCCTCTCCTTCTCTGTGTAACTCTGATTTTCAAATAAATTTTAAAAAAAGAATACATGTTATAAGTTAACTTTTGTTACCCCTGAAACAGATGTGTAAGTTCTAATCAGTACTGCATTAGTGATTATATTTGGAGATCTGACTTTTATTAAATTTATAGTCCTGTATTACTTCTAAAAGCAAAGAGACATACAGAAAAACAGAGATCCCATCCACAAATATGTGGTTCACTCCACAAATATAATAAACAACGAGGTTTTGCCAGGCCAAAAACAAAGCAAGAAATTCAATCCAGGTCTCCCATGTGGGAGCCACCTACTTGAGCCATCAACTGTCACATCCAAGGTTACACATTAGCAGAAATCTTCAACTGGAGCAGAGGCAGAACTCAAATCCATGCAGTAAATACCACAAGTGGCACCTTTATCACTGGATAGATCCTGTTCCAGGTGATAGGGCCATTAAGGAGGTAATTAAGGTTAACTGCACTCATATGAGTATGACTTAACTAATAAATCAGGTTACCCTATAAGAAGAGGAGATTGGAGGTGCCAGCGACATGGCATAGTGGGTAAAGCTGGCGCCTGCAGTGCCAGCATCCCATATTGCTGCTGGTTCAAGTCTTGGCTGCTCGACTTCCGAACCAGCTCTCTCCTATTGGCTGGGAAGGCAGTAGAAGATGGCCCAAGTGCTTGGGCCTCTGCACTGTTGTTGAGGACCTGGAAGAATCTCCTGGCTCCTGGCTTCAGATGGGCACAGCTCTGGCCACTGTGGCCATTTGGGGAGTGAACCAGTGAATGGAAGACCTCTCTCTCTCTGTCTATCTCTCTATACTTCTGTCCTTCAAATAAATAAATAAATCTTTTTTTAAAAAAAAAAAAAAAGGAGATTTGAACAGAGAGACACATAGGAAAAATCATATGGAGACATCAGAAGAAAACAGTCATGAGGACTGGCATTGTGAAGCAGTGGCTTAAGCCACCATTTCCAAGGCAAGAATCCTATATAAATGCACTGGTTTGAATCCTACCTGCTGTGCTGCTGATTCCCCTCCTTGCTAATACACCTGAGAATACAGTGAGAGATGGCTCCAGACTCCAAGTTTCGGGTGATTCACCCAACGTAGCCAACTGGGAAGTGAACCAGGTCATGGAAGATCCTTGTCTCACTCTGTCACTCTGCCTTTCAAATGAATAAATACATAAAAAATTTAATATTGTCGTAGGAAAACCAAAAATAGTGGATCGATAAGAAACCAACAGGCTCCATGTTTATGTTAGACTTCCAACATTCAGAATCGTGAAAAAATATTATGATCATGAAGTCACCCAGAGTGTTGTGCTTTATTAGTCATAGTATCTCTTGTAAACTAATACAATGCGTTTGAAAATAACTGATCCTGGGGTTGGTGCCATGGCTCAGTAGGTTAATCCTCCATCTGCGGCACCAGCATCCCATATGGGCACCAGTTCTAGTCCTGGCTGCTCCTCTTCCAATCCTGCTTTCTGCCGTGGCCTGGGAAAGCAGTAGAAGATGGCCCAAATGCTTGGGCCCCTGCACCTGCAAGGGAGACCTGAAGAAAGCACCTGGCTCCTGGCTTGTGGCCACATGGGGAGTAAACCAACGGAAGGAAGACCTTTCTCTCTGTCTTTCCTTCTCATTGTCTGTAACTTTACCTCTCAAATACATAAAATAACTGATCCTAAAACTAACTTAAACTGTTCTCTTTAATGAATCAACATATATACTTAAATTATTTCTTTTCATTGATGCAATATGCAAATATATCCACAACCTAAATATACACACCAAATTTCAGTGTAAATCCCTTGAACAGTGCAGACTTTTCAAAAGTGTCGCTCCCCCTCTTCGTGGAGGAACGACACAGGACCCTGCGCTGTTCTCTCGTCTGCTCGGCCCTCCCCGGGTTTGCTGCTGGTTCTTCCCGGGTTGGCTACTATCCCTTCCACCTCCATGGAAGGGCAGTTCCCCCTGGCCGCATTCCCCACTTCCGCAGGGGAGCGGCACACCGCTGGCCGGGTCTCTCGGGGGCTGCACGGGTGTTCCTTCAGATGTTCCCCTTAGATGTTCCTGGTGCGTGCCGTCTCTCTCCTCCTTTATAGTCCTCTTCCGCCAATCCTAACTCGGCTGCCCACACGCCAAGTACGCTGCTCTCCAATCAGGAGCAAGTCCTACAGTTAATTGGTTGAACTGGAGGCAGCTGTGCGGAAGCTGTTTACTTCTCTCCCAGCGCCATATTGTGGGAGAGCAGATGCATAGAATAAGTCTTAATTCCAGTAACTCAGTCTAGTCCGGGTTGCTCCCCACAAAAAGAACATACAAACAATGGTTTCATCTTCTAGCTCTATTTTGTATTTTGGTAGCCCCTAAAAGCTAGAGAAGGCAAGCAAGTAGATTCTCATTTAGAATCTCCAGGAGGAATACAGTGCAGTCAGTACTTAGAATGTAATCTGGCAAGATCCATTTCAAACTTCTTATCACCAGACTTGTAAAAAATAAATGTGAGCTATTTAAACTAAAGAAAATTCAAAATTTAAATAATAACTTGAGGCTTTTTTCTTTTCTTTTCTTTTTTTTTTTTTTTTTTTTTTTTGACAGGCAGAGTGGACAGTGAGAGAGAGAGACAGAGAGAAAGGTCTTCCTTTGCCGTTGGTTCACCCTCCAATGGCCGCCGCGGCCAGCGCGCTGCGGCCGGCGCACCGCGCTGATCCGATGGCAGGAGCCAGGAGCCAGGTGCTTTTCCTGGTCTCCCATGGGGTGCAGGGCCCAAGCACCTGGGCCATCCTCCACTGCACTCCCTGGCCACAGCAGAGGGCTGGCCTGGAAGAGGGGCAACCGGGACAGAATCCGGCGCCCCGACCGGGACTAGAACCCGGTGTGCCGGCGCCGCTAGGCGGAGGATTAGCCTAGTGAGCCGCGGCGCCGGCCCACTTGAGGCTTTTTTCAATGTTCCATATAATTATCTGGACTGCAAAAGTTCTTGAGTGACTGTCTCTACTATTTAAAACAAATTTATTTCAATTAATAGAGTTTCCTTTGGATGCAAATGACTAAGCATTGAAAATATGACAAAGATGAGTAATGTTAGACCTCTCCTGTGTACTGCTATTGCTTGAATTACAATGGCACACATATAAATATAAAATTACTACAAAGACAACACTGGTCAATGTTAAATTTTTTAGAATGTCATTTCCTGAGAGGATCAGAAAATGTTGTAGTTAGGACAAAATTCCTCTCAAAAAACCTTTTAGGGTAAATAGCATTTACAATTAGTCTTCAGTGATGGCAATTCTATACTAGGTTTCTATTCTATAGTTTTCTTTTTAAAATTCTATTTCAGGAATACAAACTTCATACATTTCATAAATATAAATTTAGGAACATGGTTACTCTTCCCACCATACCCTACCTCCTGCCTGCCCTCTCATCCTTCTTCCTCGTCTCTCTCCTATTAATATTCTTATTTTTACTAAGGTTTATTTCCAATTAACTTTATATAAATAAGATTAGTCATACACTAAGGAAAGTTTCAACAAATAGTACAAGAAAAAACATTTCCTCAACAGTTGAGATGAGGTATTTTCAAAATCACTGCATCTCAAAGTGTCAATTTCACTTCTGTATATTAACTTTTAGGTACTCTTTTAGTTAACATAGATCAGGGAAAACATACAATATTTGTCTTTGGGGGAGTGGCTTATTTCACTAAGAATAATGACTTCCAATGGCATCCATTTTGTTGCAAATGACATGATTTCGTGTTTTTTTTTAACCCCTATGTAGCATTCCGTGGTGTACATAGCCCATAATTTTTTTTGTCCAGTCCTCAGTTGATGGACATTTGGGTTGATTTCCTATCTTAGCTATTGTGAGTTAAGCTGCAATAAATAGGCAGGTACAAAGAACTCTTTCATATGCTGATTTCATTTCCTTTGGATAAATTATCAGGAATGGGATGGGTGTATCATAGGGTAGGTCTATATTCAGATTTCTGAAGTATCTCCTTGCTGTCTTCTACAGCGTCTGTACCAGTTTATATTCCTAACAACAATGGATTAGGGTACGTTACCCCATATCCTGACCACAATTTGTTGTTTGTTGTTTTCTGTGTGAAAGCCATTATAACTGGAGTGAGTTGAAACCTCGGTGTGGTTTTGAGTTACATTTCCCTGATGGATAGTGATCCTGAGCATTTTTTCATATGTCTGTTGGCCATTAGGCTTTCTCCTTCTGAAAAAGGCCTGTTCAAGTCCTTTTCCCTTTTCTTAACTGGCTCGTTTGTTTTTTTGTTGAGTTTCTTCAGCTCTTTATAGATTCTGGATATTAATCCTTTATTAGTTTAATAAGTTGCAAATAATTCCTGCTGTTCTGTAGTTACCTCTTTTTTTATTTATTTGACAAATAGAGTGAGACTGTGAGAGAGAGAGACAGAAAGGTCTTCCTTCTGTTGCTTTACCCCCCAAATGGCCGCCACGGCCAGAGCTACGCCAATCTGAAGCCTGGAGCCAGGTACTTCTTCCTGGTCTCCAACACGGGTGAAAGCACCCAAGCACTTGGGCCATCCTCCACTGCCTTTCCGGGCCACAACAGAGAGCTGGACTGGAAGAGTAGCAACCGGGTCTAGAACCCGGCTCCCATATATGATTCCAGTGCCACAGGCGGAAGACTAACCAAGTGAGCCACAGCACCAGCCCCATCACCTCTTCATTTTGCTGAATGTTTCGTTTGCAGTACAGAAACTTGTCAGCTTGATATAATACCCTTTGTCTAGGTTGGCTTTGCTTACCTGTGTTTCTGGGGTATTTTTGAAGAAATCTTTGTCTATGCCAATGTCTTGCATGTTTTCCCCAATTTTCTCTCATAATTTGATAGTATATGGTCATAGATTTAGGTCTTTGATCCATTTTGAGTGGGTTTTTGTTATTTTTATTATTTCTTTTCTTCTACTAATTGGGTTTGATTTGCTGTTGTTTTCTCAGTCCTTGAGATTAACTGATATCTCATTTATTTGGAGTCTTTCTAAATTCTTTATGTAAGCACCATTTGTTAAAAAAATTCCTCTTAGCACTATTTTTGCTGTATCCTGTAAGTTTTGAAATGTATATTGTCTTCATTATTTTCCAGATTTTTTTAAATTCTCTTGATTTCTTCTATGACCCTCTGTTCATTCAGGAGCACATTGTTCACTCTCCATGTGTTTGTATATATTCTAGAGATTCTTGAATTGTTGATTTTTAGCTTCATTCCATTCTGTTCAGAGAAGATGCATAGTATAATTTCAATTTCTTTTTGAGTTTGCCAAGACCTGCTTTGTGGCATGTGGTCTATCCTAGATAAATTCGCATATACTGTTGAGAAGAATGTGTATTCTGCAACTGTAGGTTGAAAAGTTCTGTAGATATCCCTTAGGTCCATTTGGTCTATATTTT